>NW_009209333.1:32896-41089 GCF_000690835.1 Fulmarus glacialis
GGGAGAGGTGGTGAGGACCAGGGCTGTGGACATCAGGAGGGCAGGGAGCGTGAGCTGGTGCTGCTGGTGCTGCCAAAGGCTGCATCCCGGCTTTGCTGGTGGTGGGCTGGGCTGTGCAGATTGCTGGAAGGATGAAAACTTGTGTGGAGGGAGAATGCAAAGGTGCAAGCCTGATCTGGAAGAGCTGGTTCAGCCTCTTGCTGGTGAGCCTTACCTGGAGAGGATGCTGGAGTGTCCTGCATGGAGCCCAGCTGCAAGTTGAGGGAAGCCTAAACCATGTCAAGGGAATTGTAAAGGCCCAAGATACAGTCCTGGAGGGTGGGAGAGCAAATGGCCTGGCCATCCCATCCCATCCCTCCTGTCCTCCCTGCAGGGAGGGGGATGTGGGAAGATTCTGGTTGGTTCACCAGCAGGCATCACCAGTGCCAACTGCCCCAGTGCCCTTGACAGCAGCCACTCTAAGGATGAATATGAGGACAGCCTCTCCTCCTGCTAGGGTAAACATCACAGGGTGCTATGTGGTGGCTGTGAGGGGGGGTCACTTTACTTCCCCCTCCCCAGCATTTCTTGCCTAACACCTTGTTCTGTCTCTCTTTTCATCCTGTCTGGGCTTCCAGCCGCTTGTCTCCTGAAGGCACGCTGAGAAAACATTGCATATTATATGATGAGAAATGGTAAACACAGGTTTCTTGCTAGTTTTCCACTTGTTTTTATTCTGTAAACATCACCTAAAGCCATGGGGATAGGACATTTAATTAGAGTATTGTCTTTCACCTGCTTTTAGGCTCTGCAGGGTCTTTTCAGGAGGATCCCATTCCAGTGAGGTTCAGGAATGTCTTTACTGGGGAAACGATGGGGGCATATCCCTACAGTGTCTCCACCCTGCCTAGCACAGCTTGTGCCTTGGCGTTATCATTCAACAGGGGGTGGGATGCCAGGTGGGGGACAGGGAAGTCCCAAATCCGTCCCAGGGCTGTTTCTGGGCAGGACTTAGATCCTGCTGGGGTCCATCAGATCCCATTGGATTGTCTCTCTGAGACAATACTGCCACATAACTCTATTCCTCTTTAATATCATGTCCCTGAAAAAAATGCCTATGATTTGCGCTCAGTGCATTGCAGCATCTTCCCCTGGAGGGTTCCCAGGCTCTTTATGCACTCATTAATAATGATCTCCCTTACCATCACAGTAATTTATTTATTCAGCCCTAAGGGGCAGGCATGCTGCCTTGAAGACAAAAATACCCCACATCTTTTCAGTGGTGCTGGTGGAAGTTGAAAGACTTGCTTTGAAATCAAAATCATGGCCCAGAGTCTGAGCAAGGAGACCGGCTGGCACTGAGGCTGCAGCCAGGGGTCTCATCCTGCAGCTGGGCTGTGCGGAGCTGAGCAGAGTTGCTCCTAAATCTCTTTGCAACCTGCTGCTCTGCCCCTGCTTTGCACCAGCTCAGATGACTTGTGCCAAGACCCACCAGGGATGTCTTGAGACTCTTGCCTGGAGCCTGCAGGCTGATGGCACCAGGGCTGTGCAAATCAGCCTCTCTCCCAGGGCTGCAGCCAATGATGCTCAGGCATATCCCACCTCTTGGATGGATGAATCATGGCCTAAAAATTCGTTGAAGTTAATCCAACCACAAGCTTGCACAAGACATCAGTTTTGAACCCACCTGAAGCCCTGCAACACCCTTTCCCTTGCCATGCACAGAAGCAGGCAGCCGTGCCTGGGAGGGGTGGTGGACACACATGCACTCCAAGAGTGGCCTGGCTTTGATGTGGGGGCAAGTCCTGCCAAAAAACAAACACTTTTCTTGCAAGCCAGTTGCTGCAGCTTGTCCTCCCTGTGTGACTCTGCTTTGGCGGAGGAGGGAAGGTGTTACATTGCATGAATACCCACCAAGATGCAGACCAGGTAGTGCCCCAAGGCGTTTAACCCCACCATGCCCCATGGGGGCACGGTGATGATACTGCCCAGCCCCAAGTTGAATACAGCTGCAAAGCAGCGGCTCAACCCTTCTGGGCTGTTTGGAAAGAGAGAAGTGGGAGGAGGGCAGTCGATAAGCAGAGAGGTACAGGATGCCCTGTAAGATTTATTGTGTTGTGTTTTCAATTTGCACATCGACACAAGACAAACAGATGAGGTTTCAGTACAGCAAGCTCAGTTAATCAGGGCTTTGACAGCTGTGAAGCTGGACATTATTAATCCCTTTTGCAGACAGACCGAAGGGGTAATAATTACACTTTCCCCCAAAATAATAAGGAAAGACATTCCTCCTGCTGCCCTCCCTTTCCCTGCAAGAACATTTCCCAATCACCGTCCCTAATACTATACTACTTGCAAAAATACTTCAGATCACCCGTTGCTTGCAAAATGGGAAAAAAAATGCATAAGCATAAGTAAAATCCTGAGAATATTCTTCTTGGGGCTCTAAGGTTCATAGGGATGGGGGCACCCAAAGCCAGGACCCTGGGAGGCAAGAGCTGATACATTTCCCTGTGCACTTGGAGCCATAAGTGTGTGCTGCAGTATGGGACACCCTGGATCCATTCCCATTGGGGTGTGCGGGAGGCTGCATGTTTGGGATGAATGGCAGGGAGCAGTGGAGTGGATCCAGCACTCTCTGTGGGCACAGAAGCTTGGGAAAGTCAGCTGTTCACCTGGCCACAGCACTTGTATGACTTGGAGATGCTGGCGGCTGAGTTCTCAGCCTGGTTCTAGCAGGATGCTCTAGCCTGTGCAGGGGCAGGAGGGCTCCATCCATCAGAGCACATCTTACCCTTCCTTATCCCCCTTCAGGGAAGGAAGATGCAGCCACGGCATCCGCAACCACGAGGAATGGGGAGGAGGGACTGCTCCAAGGGCAGGGGAAGGGAGATATTCTCACTCCCAGCCTGAACCCAGCTTTCTACAGCCATGCTGCCAAAGCCCGCCAGCCCTGACCCTGCCTACATGGCTGGAGAAGTCAGAAGGGCAGAGCAGCCTGTTGCTTTCCTGCACTGCACTGAGCAGACACCACCCTGATCCATCCGCCTCCAGACAATGTCATCTTCCAAGCGGGAGACATTTAAACAGTGAAATGCCAAAGGAGCAGCGTGGTATTTAAAGGCAAAGATGCAATTACTAAAGTTCTCGGGAGAGCAAGCACACAAATGAGGGAGGTTCGGAGAGAGGTTGTTTATCCCGCTCCTAAATCCGTGGCGGTGCCACATGTTCGCTAGGAAGGGGATGTGCAAACATGAGGCTGAGCGGAGTGTCTCCGGAGGGGACGGGTTTGTTTGACAGTTTGCCATTAGAGCATCTGAAAAACCTGACATTGCCTGCGGCCACAGGGAAGGTGACAAGCTGCAGTTCTCACAATATTGCGCCTGGCTGAAGCCTCGTTACAGTCATTAGTGGCAGAGGGAGCATCAAGGGCTCGATTCACATCCGCACCCAGCAGGTGGGAGATGCAGCTGGAGAGGAAAATAGCCAGGCAAAAGGCATTAGTGGTAGGGTAAATTCTGGGCTGGGGATCGAATCTGGTCCTAAATACTCCGTCTGCCGCTCCCTCCTTTCCTTAAGTCTCTTCCCATGATATTTTGCACCCCCGCCCTCCCCTTCACCATTGGCAATAGGAGCTAATAACCAAGGGGTGCCAGGGATGTCTGCTTTGGCATGGAGATGGAGGTGTCTGTATGCTGCTGATGATGCTCCAGGCTGCTGGTTGGTGCAGCAATGGAGGGGCAATAGATGCTGGTGTAATGCTGTCAGTACAAGCCATAGTCCATCTGTAGCTCCTGACACCACAAGAAATGCCCATTTGCTTTCCTGATAAAGTTGATGAATCCCCCACAGGGAATTGCCAGTACAGACATTGGACTGAAGGTGTGGACAACACGGCTGTGGCCACGCAGTGCCCCAGGGAATCTCCTCCCACTTGCCTCTTCCCCCGTTTCGGTGTTGGACAGGTTAGAAAACTTTGTCCCAACATGCAGCCCAAATCTTTGTTCTGCATCTGTCAAGTGCCTTTGGTGCTGGGTAGTGCTAAATAATGCTAATTTTATTCCGGCTGCCTTGCTAGTACTTAAAAACACTGTTTCAGAGAAAGAAAAATCAACATCAGCTGGAAGTGCCATCTTTGAGAAAGAAATGTCAGAGAAGCAGTGGGGGGCAGGATTGAAAAGCTGAAGGGGGTTAGAGGCTGAGGAGGAGACGATGGAGGTGTCTGTGTGAGGCTGGGTGAAGAGAGAGCATGTTGGGGCTCAGACCCTCTGCAGCACCCAGCCCTCAGCACCTCCCACTGAAGCAGAAAATCTGCTTCTTCCTGGCCCTTGTAAAGTTTCCTGAGATTGAAGGTTGTGGTTTGGCAGCCCACAAAATATAGCTGTAGGGCACCTAGCGTGGCTACATGGTGTGAACAGGTGATCTCCTGTAAGCTTTGCCTCTTCATTCAAAGATGCTGAAGCACTTTAATGGGTTCCCTTTGCACCTCCAGCTTCTTGCAAACCACAGAGCATTGGCCCTGGCAGCTCTCTGGCTTCACAACTGGTTTAAGACACCACCACCTGCACCAAAAAAAATATTCAAGGATCTCTTGTTGCCTGTTGAGGGACAGATACTCTTGCTGTGTTGCTGCAGTGGTGACAGCAGCCTTGGAGGGAGGATGGCTGCCTGGGGAAACCAGACTGACTTTGCATGGGAGAAAAGCAGGGGGTGGCCCCATGCAGCCAAGGAGACACAGCGGCAGCTTCTCCTGCTCAGCAAGGTGGAAGAAAACAGCCATCCACAGGGTTGTCTGAGGACAAGTTATGGTGAAACAAGCCCCTGGCATCCAGATCCTGCTGAGCCTGGGGTCCCCTCCTGGTGGCTTTGCCTCCCGCCCCTGATCCCAAGCAGCAAGACGGGGTTTTCCTCCCTTTCCCAGACACCTCTGGATGCTGGCGGGGAATTTCCACCTTGGCTCTAGGTCAGCCCAGGGCGTTATTTTATTTGATCCTAATTTTTTTTAAGAGCTAAACTAAATGGAGGGGAAGGTAAAAGCATTTCCCCTCTGCCCTGCCCTCACTGCTGGAAGGTTAACACATCGGCCATTTCCTGCTTGCCCAGATGGGATACGCCTGGAGTTTGTCAACTCAAATTCAAATTAACTCTCAATTCAGTGGCTTCGTGTGAGGCCCCGGGGGCAGGTGGGGTGAGCGGCAGCTACAGATGTGGGCAGGCAGGGAGAAAGGCAAGGGGCAGAGCGGAGCTGCCAGCTGGCCCTGGGGAAAGAAAGAGTAAAGAAGGGAAAGAAAGCAAAAAAACAGGGAAGAAGGACAAAGGAGAAGAGAAGAGAAGAGAAGAGAAGAGAAGAGAAGAGAAGAGAAGAGAAGAGAAGAGAAGAGAAGAGAAGAGAAGAGAAGAGAAGAGAAGAGAAGAGAAGAGAAGAGAAGAGAAGAGAAAGAAAGAAGAGGAAAAGGAAAGAGGAAAGGAAAAAAGAAAAGGGAAAGGAAAGACAAAGGAAAGGAAAAGAAAGAAAAGGGAAAGGAAAGACAAAGGAAAGGAAAAGAAAGACAAGGGAGAGGAAAGACAAGGGAAGGGAAGGGAAGGGAAGGGAAGGGAAGGGAAGGCAAGGCAAGGCAAGGCAAGGCAAGGCAAGGCAAGGCAAGGAAAAAAGAAGGAAAACCTGCACTTCCTAGGCTAGAAAGAAGTCTTCTGAGGAGCTAATCTGACCTCCCACGTGCTTTAAATCATTGAAATAGAAATGAGCAAACACAGGTGGAAAAAAGTCCCCTGAATATTTGCTTGTCTAGAAGAATGAATTTGCTTGGTCTGGGCTGTGCCCTCTGTTGTGTTTGCTTTCTGCAAATATCCAGCCCTTGGGTTTTACCTGTGCAGACATTCGGGGAGAGCCAGTCGCAATCTTGTGCACACAAATTAGTGCAGAGATGAATTGGCTGTTTCCAAATGCCAGGTGGGGAGCAGGACCCAGCAAACCGCTCCAAGCAGCTGACCTGCCTCCACGGCCTGCTGGGGACCAGCCTCACAGCAACTGTTTTTAGAAAAATCACAGATTTTAACAGCATGTTAAATAATTGTGACTTGCTCTCCACATCTGAGGAGTCTGCAATCCACTTCCAGACATGCCTTAGGCAGAAAAACAGGAGGACAAGTTTTCTTTGTGTGAAGATTTCACTTTGCTCCTCCACATAGGGGTATGAAAAGTGGTTGATGTAGGGGTGTGTGTTTGTGTACAGGCATGTTTGGAGGGAAACGCATAGAGCTCTGTGTGTTTGCATGTGACTACGACCCGGTGCGTGGTTTTACAAGGTCAGTAGGATCCTTTGTAGCCCTCCAGGCTGCTCTAGAGGGAAACATCTACCCAGCTGCTGCCAGATGTGGAGGCCAGGTGGTGTCTGCTTCTACTCAGCCCTTCTGCTCTGCTCCTGAAATGCTCTCGCTGACTCTGTTTCAAACCCCTCAACTCTGCAAAACCCCTGCCCACTTGGCCCAGTCAGGCTCCTGTCTCAGTCCGGGCCCGGTAGCTCGGTGCTGGTGTTGTACTGAGGTGTTGGGCCAAACAGGAGCTGTTGTTCAGCCCTGCATGGCTGGCACTGTCCTGCTGGGACAAGGGACGTGGGACACACTCCTGGTGATCCTGAATGGCTGTGGGGAAAAGGGGGTGTCCCTCCCAGCCGTACTTCTTCCAGTTCCCCGTAGATGGGAGCAGAGGTCTCCTTTTCCTCCAGCTCAGTTTGGTGGGACAGAACAGACCATCTCCAAGCAGGTGATTTCTGTCCAGAGGAGGGAACATGACACTTTGCAGTCCCTTTTTCACTCACTGGTTTTGAGGTCTGTGAAGAAACCAAAAATATCTGGTCTGGATGGTCAGCCAAGCTGCGGTGGGGGATGCTTTGGGTGGATGGGGATGCACTGCGGGGTGCTGCCTTGGAGCAGCCCCGTGCTGTGTTGGAGGGAGGATGCTGAGCAGCTTTGTGATCTCTCCCCAGAGCAAAGGGAGCCCACAGGGAACGGAGACCACTACCTCTGGGTACAGGACAACAAACATGGCATGTCCAGTGGGTCTCCAAGGTGCTTCTGGAGGGGGGGTTGATGCATGCCCACTTACTTTGGCGGTGCAAAAAGCATGGACCCCCTGCTTCCACCAGTCAATGTCAGGAGTAGTGTTGTGGGGTCAGGATGACCTATACCCACCTCCTGTGCTCCCCATCTCCATCAAAGCCACGGGGTGATTTATTTCTTTCACTCACCACACCCTCATATTTTCTGCAATTCTTTTATGTAAATCATGACACTGATTAATAACACTTAGTGCTTTCCAGCTCCGAAGCACATTGCAAGTATTTCCTAATTAATCCTCGCAACACCCTCATCAGGGAAGGCAGTATGTCACCGTGCTGACTTCCCAGGCTCGCAGCCTTCTGGCGGACAGAGGTGGAAGTGTTCATCTGCACATCGTTAGCCCCACGCTGCTGCTGCTTAATGAGTTTCCTTGCAGCAGAAGGGATTGTCGCGCAACACAGTTCAGAGCAGATGGGGCTTGCTTGCATGCCACTCTGAGAGGATGGAGAGCAGTGCAGTTTCCCAACTTGCTGTCTCTTTATGGAGCTCATGGCCAGCGGCAGGAGGACGGTGCCTGTGGGGTGCTCTCGCACCCCTGGAACAGGGGTCCTGCAGCTCCCATGCGGCTGCAGCCCAGCGGGTGCAGCTGCGGTTTCGGGGGACTTCAAGAACCAACTCTGCCTCCAACCCGGGAGCAGTCTGCAAGCAAGAAGTAGAAATCACACAGGCATAAAAAGTCAGTCAGGACAGGATTAACAGCCTTCTCATGGAGACATGCTCTGAATTGTCACCTCCCGATAGATACTGCAATGGCCCAAGCCATGGGTGCTGCTGTATCTTCTGGAAGATGGAACCTGGGAAGGGGTTAATATGGAGAGTTTTGTGGCTGCAAGCTAGGAGCAAGAAACAGATCATTTTTACCCAAAGCAATTTCCCTGGTAGATCGTTTTCCCAACTCCCCTCCGTTATTACGGCAGGTAATTGTGGCTGAATGACAAGTTCACTGCTCCTTTCTCAGTCCTGCTTTTCCTCCTGCTCTATCTTGCAGCCAAGTCATGAAACCGTTGCTGGAGATGTCAGGTCCCAAGGTACAGCCCTCAGCCTCCTCGCAGAGTGCAGCAGCTGCAGGCAGGGAGGACCGCTGTCTGGGACACT
>NW_009209333.1:41099-51423 GCF_000690835.1 Fulmarus glacialis
GTCCCAGCCGCCCCGATGGTGGCTTGTGTTATCTCCTGCACCAAGCCCATAAGCTTTACACCTGCCTCCCACAGCCTCAGCTCTGGGCAAGGGCTATTTAGCTCCAGTTTTTCAGGAAAAGCAGGGCTGGATGGTGGCTGTTTTCACCCGTGCAGGGTAGCTGGGAGGGATGGGGGACCCAGCTGCCCTCCTGCCACCTCTCCCACCATGGTGCATCGCTCCCCACACTGAGCTGGTTGCTGTGCACCTTTGCCTTGGCAGCCCCGGCTCTGCATTTCCCTCCAGCGCTTCCTGGAGAGGTAGAGCGGCCCTGCAGCCCCGGCCCCTTGGGCTCATTAAAGAAGCTCACACTGTGCCCTCTTGACACTTGTAACACAGGAGCACATGTCTTCAAAAAGCCGGGCCCTGGCGCTATCCCCTGGGCCTGTTGCTGGCTTTCCTTCCCCTGCTTTCACAGCCCTCCGCAGGGGGGCTGTAAATTTGGCAGGAGCTGCATTGTTTCCAGACCAACCCCGTCTCATGTTTCCCCTGCCACCAGCTTAAGTTCACCCCTTCCCACCAGCCGCAAAGCCTCCCCCTGCCCCACCTGCCCCTGTTGCTGCCTGCTGCTCATCCTGCCGGTCTTTCCGGGCAGAACCAGGAACCTCGGCTGGCACAGGCATGCCTGGCAATGGATTTACAGGTACCCCTGCATGCCCACACTGCCCTCTGTGCACAGACACACTCATGTATGAATACAGAGGTGTGCATGCACAGGTATGGGCACTCGTCTCCTTGTATGCAATTTGAGTGTCTGGAGGCTGTTCCCAGTGCATCCTAGGATTTCGGATGCTTTGGTGGCAGAACTGAAAATCACCTGCCTTTCTGTTCCCTCTTGGGAATGGAAACCTGCTCACAAGCATCATCAGCATGAGACTCGGCCTGCCCCATGAGCAGGGACCTCAGTTTCACGTGGCCATACATTGGGTTGAGATCCTTCGAGACCTCTGTGCTGTGCTGCCTCATCTCTCCCCTTGCCATAATGGAGGCTTGGGGGCTGCTCCATGTCCAGGGTCTGTATGGAAGAGAGACATGTAGCAGGGCTCATATCATCCTCTCTCTCTCCCAGAAAGTGGACAAAAAAATCACTGCAACTCACTGCCTGGGGTGTGACTCAAACCACAGAGTGTCCCCTTCCAAAGGGTCCTGCAGCATCTTTCCCTGTGCCATCCAGAGCCACAGGTCAGGTGTCTCAGGGTGCTAAGCCCCCTAGATCCACTCCTGAATACCCTGTCCTCCCCATCGCTGCATGGGAATCAGCTTCACGGGGCCTTTCCTGCCAGGGAAGGTGGTGTGAGCAGTGGTGCAAGCAGGGCTCTTTTCATCTCACCCCCTTTTTGGAAGCTTTTTGGCAGAAAGCAAAAGAGTTGCTTCCTCCTTGCACCCACTGGGTCCTGGGCGTCTCCTTGTTTGGAGGATCTCAAAGTCTCGTTATTCATTAACCCCATCAGAGAGTTTCCTGGCAATTAATTTTTAACGGGTTGAAAAATTCTCTGCCTAACCCCGCTTTCTTCAGAACAAGCCTCCAAAGCCGTTGCTCACCCTCTTGATGTTTCTAATCATTATCTCCTACATTCCTTTAGCTGTTTCAGAAACCAAAGCCGGGGAAGAAATTGGAAAGTGTTATTATTTCATTTGGGTTAAACTGTATCACTTCAAGTTTCGCTCCCCCCTGGGCACTATCATCAGCATATCTGATCAGCAAACATCTGCCTAAGCCACCCGCTCACGCCTCCCGTGAAACTCGGGGGAGAAAAAAAACACGAGATGAAGCCACTGACGTCATCTCCCGCCTTTTGCTCTTTCCCCCCTGAGTTTTATTTTTAAGGGACATTTGCATAGAAAGAGGATCTTTGTTTCTGAAGGTTTTGCCAGCTCCCGCTGCCGTTTCCCCCCATCTGGAAGCTAATCCTTTCCCTGTGGTCGCCGTGGAAATCGGAGCTGCACGCCGGTGCAGTCCTTTCCTCCCACAGCCCTGTCCCACCACCCAAAGGTCCAGCAGCCTTGTGGGTGCACCGTATCACCATCAAAACTGGCAGCGAAGGAGCTTGGGGCACTGATTTGGGATGCCCATGGTGGAAGTGAGTGCTGGTGCTGCGGTCTCGATGTGTCACCTTACTGTCCCATGCCTCAGTTTCCCTGGGCAGACTTTTCTGGGTGCACAGGAGCTTCAGAGAGCATTTATGCGGATTAATTACCACCCATAAAGTTCTTTTAACACATGAAGAGTGACACTGATGCATAAACAACGGGAGTAATTTGTACAGTGCTCAAAGGGAATGAGGTGCTAAATTAGTAATACAGCAAACATGGCCATAACAATACATCAAGTATTGCTGGTGCAGAGAGGAGTTCGGCTATAGCACATTGCAACCCACCTCCTGTGCAGCCTGGAAAGCCCCTGGACACCCGGCCACCTTCTCCCACTGCCTCTGCTGCCTGCCCCCCAACAGACCTGCTGACTTTATTGGCGAAAAAGAGATTTTTACGACTCAGCTGGTTAAAACATGTCTGGGTTTTTTCGTGGGCGTTTCCCCCTTTTCCCAAATCATGTATGAATTTATTCCACTTTTTTTTCTCAAGATGAAAAAGAAGGAGACGGGGGACAGACTTTCAAAGAGCACTCTTTCGCAAAAATATCCATTTGTTCCATTAAAAAAATAAGGCGTTTTTATGTTTAGCTCTCCTCCAATGGAAATTTTTAAACAAAACAAAATTTTCCCAGGGAAATAATCTCTTTTTCTTGGTTGTCAAAAAGCCATATTTTATCCCCTCTGCTACTAAAAATAATATTGAGATGAAAAACATCTTGCGGAGTTGCAAGAGCTCTCAACCTCTGTGGTCAATGCCATGCGGAGGGAGGGAAGCAACAAAAGCATCTTCCCTTGAGGAAGTGAATGCTGCTGCAAGGGAAATAACTATAAGGATAAATCCTGAGGGATGGTTATTTTTTTTTGGAAATCTAGGGCCTGAAGTGTCACCTCCTTGAAATCAGTGTGGGCAGAGGATGCTGCGCAGGGGCCTGTGTGTAGGCGTGCGTTGCATCAGCCAAAATGCACGGAGCAAAACCTGCCCTGCTGTGTAGGAGATGCAGGCAGGGCAGCACCTTGGGCTGGACCATCCAAACCCATCCCACCACCTTCAAAACTTACGCTTTGGAAATTAGGAAGGGTGCTCCAGCTCCCGGTGTTTGCAGCATTACCTGGGAAGAAAAAACACCTTTAGTCTTGACCCGTGGGCAAGCCTCCAGAACAGGAGGCTTGGAAGAGAAACGCAATTCCTTTACAGGGTTCTATAATTGATCTGAAGTCACGGGAAGCAATTAATGTGGAGCCCCACGGTATTGCTTCAAAGCAAGGCTGGATTTTCAACCTCATAACAGCTAAAACCAAGAAAAGGGATAGAGTGGAAACTGCGTTTTGAATGAGTGAAGCTCCTCCTGCAGCATTTGCAAGTACAGCTGGTTTTCAGACAGATTTTTTTTTCTTCTTTCTGTTGAAAATGCCAAACTGTTGAAAGCAAAACAGCTTGTGAAAATGCATGGATTGTGAGGAAACTTCATTCTCACAGAAAGAAAAAGGGAGGAAGTGGTCAAAACATCAAAATGCTTGTGCATAATACACTGTAATGTATATAAAATAATTTAATAGTAATGGGTAATTAAAATCAGGACAAAACATTTTGATTTTATCCAACTGTGCTGAATTGAGTGACTCAAAATGATTAAATTCCAGTTCACAAGGAAAACTCTGCCTTTGTTTTGTTCCGTTTTGGAACAAGGACTGTTTTGAAACACTGGACTCTCCAGAGGAGCAAACTCCGAATTTCCTCCCAGCAATAGCTGCTGGAGGGGGCGGGCTGGTCTGATGGAGGAGGGGAATGGGGTTCCCCACCAGGGAGCCAGGCAAGACCTGGGGTGAATTCCTGCAGGAAAACCAGGTGTGGGACTGACCTGCAGCACAGCAGAAACCCATCCTGCGGGAAGGGTGAGGAGCCGAGGTGGGCTGGACTCTGGGGACAACTTAAGTGGTGTGCTCTGAAGATGCAACCTCCTAGGACTTGCGTGAGCCGGCTGGGCTGGTGACATCTCAGTGAGCAGTGGTTCCCACTGGGAAACCAGTTGGTTGAAAGCATATGTGCAGTTTGGGGGATAAACACATGCCAGGGTCTTCTAGCAGGGCAAAACCACCTCCTTCCCCTGTTCGTCTGAGCACTCTGCTCCTCGGGTGCTCTGCTCGCCGCCGTCCACAGCCTGCCACTAGTCTGGAGGTCACAGTGCTGGCTCATCACTGACCTCCCCTGTTTTTCAGGGGCTGTTTTATGAAAGCAAAGACAATCTGCAGTGCTGGTGACACAAGCAAGGATGGGGAATTAAAGCCTCATCTCCAGCCTTTCTTATGCGCTGCTGGCAAGTCATGAGTAAATCGGAGGTAGTGAGCGACTATCTTTCTCTGAGCACAGCCAAGGGAAGATAGGCCTGCTTTTTATGATTAATAACTCATTAATTCATTTTACATTAAAAGAAGTACTACTTTCTGTTTCCTTATTGTGGGCTTTTTTTCCCTGTTTGTTGTTTGAGAAAGGCAATGAACACATTTAGGCAAATGTGTTTCAAAGTGTCATTGTGAAATGGAAACTTGAGCCTGGCAAATGTGACTTTCATTTTGGTTGTGTTTTTTTTTCTTGCTTTCCCCTCACCCCCAATTAAACTATTTGCCATCCTTGGCACGAATTCATGAATAGTTTCAGTTGTCTCAAAATTGCATTTTTGGGCCAGTAAACTCTCCATCTAAAAATATCACTTCACACAGTCCTGTAAATAGCATTACCTGCCCTTGGGCTGGCTGCCTCGAGCATGTGCTGCAACAGGTAGATCAAGAAAAAGGATGCGGACATGGAAGTCTTGATGCTCAAGGGCTGCTTCATGGATGGGGTGTAGGAAGCTACAGCCATGGCTTCACATTGCACTGCTTGGGGTCATTTTGTTATCGCACACTGCATGACATGTGGGGCCTGTTACTTGGGAAAAAGACTTCTCTCACCCATTTTAAGATCAGTTTTGAGATCCTTGTATCCTAAAATGACCCTTCAGCCACTGAAAAGAGAAGAGCCTTCTCTTCATCAGGCAGCTGGGAACATCTGCAAACTCTCAAAATCACAATCTCATTTGCAGTAGCTAAACAATCAACTTTCAAGGGTGAAAGTTCCCTCTTTCAGGGGAAAGAGGGGGTTTGGCTGGTACTCCCTGTGCCAAACCTCTTATAACTACAGCCTTCCTCTGTCAGTGTTTTCACTTACAGGGCCAGTTCAGATCACTTTTCCTCTGATGGTAAGAGGGTGGGATTTGCACGTCCAAATTCAGAAGTCTCCAGCCCAGCTGTCTCCACCTGAGTTGGTTGATTATGGACTTCCCTTATTGCTGGTGAGACAAGATTGGTTTTTTCGGGGGACTGGTTTCTCTTCTGCTCCATCTCCAAAATACATGGTTCGTGCATGGTCCAGGAGGAGCCAGAGTCCCCCCAGGTCTTGCTGCGTAGTGTGGCAGGACTGCTCTGGAGAAAGTGGGGACCTGAGGCGAGCTGGTAGTACCCCCAGGATGAAGGCAAGGCTGGTCCCGGCTCTGTCCCCTCCCTCCCAGCCTCCCCATGCCCCACTCACAGCTTGTGCTTCCCCCTCCGCTGCCAGCAGTGCCCATCCCCAGTGCCCCTTTGTTTGGCTCTCCTGTTACTTTTTATTGGTCTTCACATCCACCGCAATTTATTTGGGTCTGAATGTGATAAACTCCACATTTTGGCTTTTTTTTAAAAGCCAAATATTTGTGGAAAGCAATACTTAGCCAGACTCATATTCCATCCTTAACACAAATCTAATCCAGATACAAGCCAAACAGCAGGACGACAACTGCTCTTAATACTCACCCTGTTTCTAGCATCATAGCTTTCATTGAAGAGAGAAGATAGCAGCTTTTTAATTGCTTCAGGATTCCCCATACCTGCTGCCAGGCTCACCCTGGGCTCCTCAGCCTGCCTTCTTCCTTGCAGGCACAACTCAGACCCTTAAAACCCCGATCTTTGCCTCTTGCTGTTCCAGCCTGGCCTTTCTTAACCCAGGTTTGTCGAAGAAGCCAAACTGTCTGTCTTCGTGGGAGTGTGCAAAGATGATCAGTGATTGAGGTGACCGCATTTTCAAAGAGGATTTAGTCTATTAATTTAATTTAGTCTATTAATGAATTTTGATTTGGTCTATTCATTTGCAGGCTTGGTTCTGATAATCTCTTTGTTATCCCCCTTGTTCCCTCTAAAAGTTTCCTTTTACATCTGTCTACCAAGCTCCAGTGATGCGCCTGGGCTAAGCAGTGCAAATGCAATTTATGATTCCAAACACCTCTTTGTGGAGCTCGTAAACCGGTGCTAATCCACAGAGATGATTAACAATGCGGCTCTGCTTCAGCAGGGAGGTTAGAAGGGCATTGATGGAGGGGTGACTTCTGGGTCTTGCCTTCATGTCTGAACCATTCCCGGATCTCTCCAGTCCAAACCAAACCACTGAGAGAGGACAGGGTTGGAGCGGACAGGTTAATGCCGCATCCCTATCAGATAGGGGTGATACAGGGTCTCCCGTCCTCCAGCAGAGGAGAGGGGGAGATGTTACAGAAGTATTGCAATGCCAAGATAGTTCCCCCACACCCCTCAACAAGCCCTTCTGTCTCCAAGGAGCCCCACCATGCAAGTAAGGCTTGTTTTTGACTGGAAACTATCTCCAGCTCCTTTCCCTGCTGGTCACTCTCTGGTCTCCTCCTGAGCTTGAGCTGAGCTCAGTTCCAAGGTCAAGAGCAGTCACTGTAAAAACCCATTGTTCATTCACCTTTTCAGTACCACACATAGAGCTGATCCTTCATCTCAGGGGGATATTGCAGACTCATGAAGGATGATCAAAGGTGTGGAACATTGCCCTCCTGACAAATGCATGAGTAACTTTGCTTGCTTGGTCCAGAAAAGAGGTGACTGAAGAGTACATGGTAGAAGGCATGGGAAGGTGGCAGGAAGCAGTATGAGAAGCAGAGGACACAACAGATTGCTAGCAGGTGTTAAGGTGCAAGGTGTGATAGACCTGTGGAACCGGTTGCTGCACGATGGTGTGGATCCTAAAAGTTTGCATGGGTTTAAGAAGAGACTAGAGAAATTCACTGAAGAAAAAGCTCTTCAGGGTCTGTAACTAAATACACAGAAACAACCTGCAACACAGGGTGGCTCCTAGCTAAGTGGTGGGGAGTGTGCTGGGAGGATTTATTATGACACACTTGCTTTGATCTCACAGGCTTTCTGGGACACTGGGGAAATGGGTTCTTGGTCCTACCCAGCCTGGCTCCCCAGCTCTTTTTAAGGCTGTGTCCCCTCTACTGAAGCAGCCGGCTGGAGTAGCGTTGACGCATTGTAGGGTTGAAGCTTAGCTGACATCCACCAAGCACTGATTCTTTCTGGGGGCACAGCCGCATACGAGAGCCATACTTAAGGGGACTGGGTTGGAATATCTGCTGATTCTGGGCTCCAGCACCATGATCCTTCCAATGCCTGATCCCTTCAGGCTGCATGAAGAGGATCCAGCCTTTTGCTAATGCACAGGACCCTGCAGGAGCTTCCCTTGTGGAGGGTCTCCTAAGTGGGGTCTGAAGGGTCCCAGCACAGGCAGAGAGTGCAGTCTGCTGTGGGTTTGCACGCAGGTGTGGATTCAGAGCGGCAATGCGACCTGTTCCCACCAGAGCCCATCTGGTTTGGATCTGCTCTGGAGTGACCATCATCGGCTGCAGACTGGCACTCAGCTGTAATTGCAAGCTGCATTTCGGGTGGGTGAGAAAGAAGGAAAGGCAATCTTACCTGCCTGTTTCCTGCATAACTTTCCCAGCCTTAGGTTTTGCCAGCTTCGGTCTGTTCAATGGACCACAGTCTCTCTTGATCTCAGCTCCTCCCACACCTTCTCCCTGGAAACACTTTCCTCTCACTACTGTGCTTTCCAGGCAGCACCTCGCAACCCTTCCTGCCTCCCTATCCCACATCTTCCTTCATTACCAGCCTCTTGAATGATCCAATTTAGCCACGACAAACACTTGAACACTGATATGCTCTGCGATTTACAAAGCACGCTGCCTCCAGTGAATTCCTTGCCTGATGTTTTCAGAGACATTTTGGGTAGCAAAGCAGCTATACATCACAGAGCAGTTGCTTTTTTCTCCTCCTTTTTAGGTTTCAGAGGATTGAGGGATTTCTGCGAGTTCCTTGAAGCAGCTACAAGTGTTTTGAGCTGAGAAGATGAGCTGGACTTAGAGCCCTGAATGTAAGGTGTCTGCGTGTTCACAGGATAAGTTAAATCCCAGCTTCTTGGGACTGTAACCAACGAGCTAGCATAGAAGGACAACAGGATGAGCTGGAGAAAAACAGGCAGTCCTCTGTGTGTGCCCAGAAACCCACAGGGGAGCATGCAGACACCATCCTGGGAGTCTCTAAGAAAGAGAGCTGAGGTCTTCCTCAGCTCACGAGGATCCAGTTGCAGTTGTGCAGCCCCTTCTCTCCACCCCTGTGGCATGTGTGACCTGGAGCAAGCAGATGTTTGGTGTTTGCATGCAGACACCCATCCTGCAACAGCTCCTTGGCTGAGACCTGGCACACTCATTTCACCAGGAGGACCACAAGCAGCTCACCCGCTGCCATCCCTGCAGGCCATGGCTGGGTGGGAGTGGTGCTGCACAGCAGCAAAACAGCAGTTGAGCAATGGCCTGTCTGCTCTCAGGGGTTTTCATCTGCCCGTTGCTGTGGCCACGGCACAGTTGAGGCTCTGGCAGAGGGAAGATCCAGCAGCCAGAGAGGCTGCAGCCTGGAAAGGATCTCAGCATCAGGCTTTGGCTACCCTTTTCCCCTAGGACAGGTGGCTTGCTGGCCTCTCCCTGAGCTCAGAGGAGGACAGGGACAGCATTTTCTTGGTTTCCTAGGGTCTGGATGGGGAAGTTTTAGAGCACAGCTCTCCACCGTGCAGGAAGCCTGTATGTTAGGTTACGGAGGAGGAGAGGACTGGCTTTTATCTGAATGGGTCCCTGCCTTTTCCTTGTACTAGAAGGGAAGGACAGAGTTCTGCACCACAGCTCTGCCCTCCCTCACACCCTCTCCCTGGAGCTGGTTGTGGGTGAAATGCATGTGCAGGGGTGGCAGCCAGGCTGGCTGGTGCAAGGGGCGTGTAGGACCCTCAGCAGTGGCTGAAATCTTAGTGTGCATGCCGAGTTCTGAGAGGGAGAGGCATGCAGGCACCTCACGTTTTAGCCAGCCAGGCCTTGCACAGCAGGAAGCATAACGCACCTCTCCGGGGTGGTGAGAGGGAGATTTGGCAGCTGGGGTTCCCAGGGAGATGTTGTGTCTCCTGTCCTCCCACAGCCTGACTGAGATGCTTCAGTGCCTAACTGCGTCCCTCCTGCAGGGATGCCCTCGGGGGAGCCATCTTCTCCCTGGGTTCTCCTCCTGCTCTGCCTGACACACCGTGCAGCCCTGAGCTGCCCGTATGTGTGGCAGAGACCCTGTGGAGGAGCAAAGAGGCTGGAAGGACATGCTCATCTTACTCATTTCCACAGACCTACTCAGCTAGGTGCAAGTCCAGGTGCCACAAAGCATCATATCTGGATGTCTAAACCCTCTTGGTGGCTGGAGAGGTCCAAGAGCCGGGGGCTGGAGGCACCATGGCTCTGATGCTGCAAGAGTGAGAGGGAGCATGTTGCACCGAAGAGGGCTGGTGACAATTAGTTCCAACCACAGCAAACTGTAATCACCGAATTGTTCAGGAATAATTATGCCTTGATAACAACATTACACTTTCTATTTCCTTTATTGCTGTTCTTGTTAAATATAATTACCATGCAAATTGCACAGCGTAAGCAAGCCCAGGTGATTAACAGGGCCGTGGGGGCCTTGGGAGCAGACTGAGGTGATTGCAAGTACATATCTCTCTGCTTGCTTAGTTGTCTGTCCAGATTTGCATTTGGGAGATCATAGAATCACAGAATGATAGAATCATTTACATTGGAAAAGACCTTTAAGATCATTGAGTCCAACCATTAACCTAGCACTGCCAAGTCTGCCACTAAACCATGTCCCTAAGCACCACATCTACACGTCTTTTAAATACCTCCAGGGATGGTGACTCAACCACTTCCCTGAGCAGCCTGTTCCAAGGCTTGATAGCCCTTTCAGAGAAGAAATTTTTCTTAATACCCAAGGTAAACCTCCCCTGATGCAACTTGAGGCCA
>NW_009209334.1:0-2655 GCF_000690835.1 Fulmarus glacialis
CGCGGGGGACCCCCAGCCCGGAGGGGAGGGGCGGGTCGTGGTGGACACGTCCAGCCCTGGAGGAGCCCCCCTCTTGGGGTCCCTCTTCGTGGGACCGACCCCTGCTTGTAACCGAGCTCCTCCCGTGGGCGAGCGCTGTCAGTCCGGGACTTTACTGAAAAAAAGCCGGGGATTAATGCCTTGCCCTTCACTGCCTAACTGAGCCCAGCCTCCACCTCCAGTGGAGGAGTCTCCCCCTCCCAGGGTTAGGCTTCGAGTTGCCTCTTCAGCCGGAGGAAAAGAACAACTCTGCAACTGACACAGCTAAAATTTCTTCTTTGATCAGCCACCCTCTTCCAGGTACAGCAGCAACCGGTTGGTATTCTGTATTTGGTGCTTCCCGCCCCACAGCAGCTGTCGGTCACTCTGCGAGTGGTAAAGAAACAGCACAACATTTCCTTCAAAGCTAAAAATGACAATAAAACCAAAAGACTTTGCAGTGGCATGTTTTGAGATTGGCTTGGATGAGGTTTTTTCCTCTGATTTTATGTTTTGTTCTTTTATTTGGGCTTATGATTTTTTGTATGGCATATGTTGTGCCATCAAGTGACACTATTGTAGAAGTGGCATAGTAGGAAGATAAAAAGCAAGGACTGGATCTCCTACAGTGAGGTTTCTGTACAGTGGCATGAGCCTGAGCATGTGTACATGACTCAGAAATAGCAGAGGCACTGGCCCCACAAGCACTGTATTGCAAATGTTGTAGTAGATCAAAGGACTCTTGGGTCTTGGCTCGACCCTCACAAAGAGGGAAAAAAACCAACAGGTAAGAAAGTGTTCAGAGTAAAAGGTTGTTTTAAGTCAGCCTGACCTGAAGGTATTTTCCCCAGGGGACTCAAAGCAGTAACATGAACAGTGATTAGAGAAATCAGTGCTGTTAGCTTTGATCTCCAAGAGCGTTTGAAGGACTGTAAAGTCTCCAGAAGGTCAGAAAATGGCAAACACGGCCTATTTTTAAATTGAGAGAGACAAAAAATCAGGGCACTAAAGAGCAACCTGAGTTGCTTCAATCCTTAGAAAGTTACAGAGCTTGCTTGTTTCCGTGCTAGACCTAGGAGCATTTGTAGCTATGGGGAGAAATAGTAAATACCATGTACCTCAACTTTAGCTCTAGCTGCAGTCTCACATGGCATTCTCTTAAGCAATGTAAGAGGAAAGACTGGGTGAAATTATTACAGGTGAGGTGAATAACAGGAAAATTGTGTTCCAAGATCTATGCAAAATGTGGTAATATTTAGTGTGAATATAACTGACCAGAGTGAGGGTCCAGAGAGTCCACTAATTAAATTTGAAGTCACTACCAAGACAGGAGAGGCTGCGAGCATCTTGGAGCACAGAGCAGAATTCAAAATGGTCTTGATAAGTTGGAGAAACTGTCTGGCAATTGCAGGATGCATTTCAAAAGGAATTTTGCATCTGTTCTGTGCTTGGGCAGGAATAATCAACTGCAGAAATGCAGGATTGAGGAAGCAACCAGATAGGCAGCAGGAGTGGCAGCAAAGGTGGTGTAGCAGGTCACAAGCTGAACATGGGAGCTAGGATGTCTAACTGTTGAAAATGAGAGAATAAAAAATAAGTAAATGCTCTGCTGGAATAATGCTGTTTGTGAGGTACCTGTGCACCTGCAGTCTCGGGCAGCCTTCGCTCTGTTAACCATACTCAGAGTCACTTTTCGCAGTATTTGTCATAATTATGTCAACTAAAATAAGAGACCTCACTTATGATTCCTAGAGGTAGGGTTTAGGGTAGCGTTTCTCATTCCCTGGGACAAACATTTCCCCACTGCAATGCTATAAGCAGCACGGCAGACACTGCACGTGCTTGGCCCTGACACCACTTATTGTGCCTTTTTTACCGATTAACGACTGGAGTGACTGGTGTGGGGAACCACGGTGCCCCTACCTGACTCCTTTGTACGTGCCCCCTGCACCGCCTGCTATGGTGAAGGCACGTCACTGCATTCACCCCTGCGCGGATGGAAATGAGCTTGGTGCAGTCTAGCAGAGATGGAGCCTGAGGCTCGGGAAGGACAGGGGAGCTGTGACCCCCCATTTCTAGCCCAGATGGCTTGGGAGATGTGGGACCTGATCCAGACTCAGCAGGCGTCTTTCCAGCCGTGCCGTCAAACCTCAGAACAGACGTTAAGGGCCAGCTAACCATTCAGATCAGCCAGTTTATGGAAGGCAGTGGGAAGAGAAGGCATAGCAAGAAAGGATCATTTACACAACATGCAGTGGGAAAACTACATTATTGCCAGCTTTTTATAAGATGAGAAGCTTCTCAGAGCTGCTTATAGGCTCCAGCTATCACAGTTTCATCTAATCTATTAAGAGACTGGAGGAAGAAATCCTCTCTCCAACCCCTCTTCCCCTTCCCGCTCCCCCCAATTCCCTTACTCTTTTTTGAAAAAGGACATGATTAATCCTCAGCATGTGCAGTATGGTGAAGCCAGAGGCCTGTTTTCAGCCATGGGGACGTAGTCAGATCTAGTTACCATCCTTTCCCTGGAGTGGATTAACAGCAGTTGATCCACATGGTCTGTTTTATCCAGCTGTCTCGGGCTCCACAATTTCATACATGAGTAGGAGAAAATTAGAATCATAGAATCATTAAGGT
>NW_009209335.1:0-35427 GCF_000690835.1 Fulmarus glacialis
ATAAAAAATTAGAGAAAATATAACAAAACCAAAAAATTCAAAACAAAAGCCATTTTGAAAAGGAAACTCTAAACATTTTGTTCTGAAATAGTCAAAACAGAATATTTTTACATTGTCAGAATTTTTTCCCTCAGGTTTTCTTCCAAAACAAAATTCCAGAGGAAAAAAAAAAAACAACATTTCGTTAAGCATTTCTATTTAACTTCCACTTCAGCCCTGCAGAATCCAACAGAATATGTTTTTTGTAGCAACTTTTGCAGTCAGCACTTCTGTACACAAACATGCACCGTGTACAGAACAAATGACCATGTATTTTGATTTGATAGATGCTTTTATGTTTTTGTATGTAAATAAACTAGTTATCAATTAATCAGATTAGAAACCTTGCTAGAGTCAGTCTGTAATGGATAATGAACTTTTTTTAAATTTTAATTTGGCGACTGCTGAAGCAGGACAATAGATTCAGTGGATGATCAGATTAATATTAATGAGCATAATTATCTCTCTGTTCCACGTATGGCATCTTGGTAACGCTAATTTTCTTGTTAACTGATGAAGGTCGTGGAACAGATTTACACCTGGGTGGGAATGTAAAAGAATTTAAGAAAAAATAATTAAACCATGTTCTTGAATTTCAGCATGAAAATATACATGTATATATATATTTTTTTCCCAACGGGGACTCTTCCTTGAGACATAGGTCAGTATTTAGCCTCCCTGAAGATAGCCCTTAAAGGACTTGCAAGATCTGCAAAACTTTTCCAGGAATGGCTCCATAAGCTGTCTTCTATTATTGCACACATTAGGGTTGAAAAAGGAGCTTTGCCAGAGGCAGGCTCACAATATTGCAAAAAATTCCACCCAATAAGAGGCAGGCTATAAGAAAAACAATATTGATGTATTTTCCTCTATTTGTGGTTTCTTTTGTCCACAGAGTGTTTTTTGTCTCTCAATGACGTCAAAGCAAAATTCTCTTGCAAAATGACAACTGGAAAATAACCCTGAGAATATATTGGATTTCCTAACTAGTAATTAACTAACTTGAGCTTAATGGAATGTATTATATATTTCACCAAGTCGACAGAAGATTAGTAAAACAAAAGTAATATTTTCTTTTGTTTTGATTGCAACGCTTGAGGCAAAGGCAGCTTAATACTTCACAAGTAAGTGTTTTGCATTCCTAAAGTATCTGTACGCTCAAACATGTCACAGCATCCTCATCAGAGGTGACAACAACCACACTGCATGTCACACACTCAACCCACTGCCTTTGGGATGCACCAGGGCATGGACAATAACGATGCCTACAGTTCGGTGACATGCATCTCATCCTTTAAAAGAGCAGTTCACCTTCTTCTAGGAGAAATGGTCCTGTATTACCTGACTCTCTCCATCACCTGTGGAGAGACCCTTGGCCTGTCATCTAACTTCAAGCTTCCCAAAAATAGGCAAGGGGAAAAGCGCCCCGAGCGATGGTCAGCAAGAGTTGGGGGCTTTGACAAGCCTTTTCCACATTTAAGTATGAAGCTGTTGCAGCCACCAGAACTCAGTCACTAATTCATATCACTTTATTCTTTTCTTCTCCTTGGTTCTTCATTTCTGTAAAATGGGCACATTCTCAAGCTCAGCATTTTCTTACACGTTGATGTTTATGGCTTTCTGAAGGAAAAAAGTCATCTGGTTTTCACAGAACCCACTGTATCTTTAAGACTGCCTTGCAGAAACAAAAATACAAATTTCGGCATATGCTCCATTGTGTCATATCGGAAGGAGCAGGTTTTACCGAGATTGTCTAGGACAAGCTCAAACAACAATGGACATTTTTCCTTCCTCTATAAAAGTTTTTTTTGTGACTTTACACTATTAGGTGCCGTGCAGGAATGGCTAAGAACTGAGTTTCAAACCCCAATTCTAAAAGCTTCGTCAAGGCTCTTTTTTGTGGTTTCAATCAGCTGTTGCTGAGGATATTCTGCCTTACACAATATGCACCAAAAAGTCTAAAAGTGTAATCACATTACATCACTGCTGATTAAGCGCACACGCAATAGACACTTGGCATGGCCCCCTTCCAGCCCCATGCATAAAGAGTGAGTAAAGGAACCCATTAGGGAGGTCAGTGCCTTTAAAACTTTATTAATTGCAGAGTAACTTAAATGCCAGTCATCCATTGCTTCGGCTGGATCACTTGCTTCTAATTAGAGGTTGATAGCCATGGCTAAAGCAGTTTCTTCTCTTGGACTCTCTGACAACGTGTTTCAGGGATCAGAAAAAAAACACTCTTCTGCATTATTTATACCTAGCTCCATAGTTCCTAGGGAACATTCACCGGGAGCTATGGAGCACAACACGGACATGGATTTGGTGGCCTAAAATGTCTTTCTGGCCTTATTTTGGATATGACCTATTTCTTCTTCTTCCTCCTATTTGTCCATGTGGGCCCACAATCACTATGGGGAAAATTAAATTTCCATTTCCTGTGCATCTTCCCAGATTTAGTGAAAATATCCATCCACTTATATCCAGTAAAATGAGACTTTGTCATCATTTGCTCTGGACTCCTCAAAACAGACTTTTGGTTTCTTGGAAAAGATTTAGTTTTCCAGGGAGATGTTTTTTCATGATTTCAGTGAAGCACCAATGTGTTTTAATAGAATTCAATAAAGTCTATATATGTCAGGGAAGATTTAATGTTGATAGGGGTGTTGTGCTTTGGAGATTGAATTATCCTTGGGTGAAAAAGACATGAACGTTACTGAGCGCACGAGTGAAAAGGGAACATTAAAAAAACCCATCAGCTTTATCCAGCCAAAGTGGAAACCAGGTGAATAAATAAGAATATATTTTAGCTACAGGAGAGGCTATACATGTGTTCTGCACTGCAGAGGGACCTTCCTGTCTAACAGACAACAGTGTTTTGAGATCTATGAAACAAGTGTTTTCTTGCTCATACATCAGCAAAAGCAGATGTTCAACCTGTCAAAAGCAGTGGAGTTGACATTGTATCTGTTGAGGAGCTGTTTAAATCAACAGGGTTTCTTCTGCTGTGAAGTTTGTAACTGGAACAACATGATCAAAGTTGGTATGTCGGCGTGGGAAGGTCCCATCAAGTGCGTTGCACTTGCAAACTCCTACCCAGGCCCTGCTAAAAACAGTGACAAAGTGGGATTTAAATAGCAAGCAGACCCTTGGGCTGGCTTCTTCTATCCTGGGTGAGCCTCAGCCCAGGGGAATATGTTATTTTGCATTGCTCATTGGTCAGTTCTTACTTCCTACGTTATCACGGGAATTTGGTCAAAATCCTGGGCTTTGTGGCAAATCTGCGCTCTAGGTCAGGGTTTTTGAGAGTGTCCTTGATCTCAGCCAAGCGTATTCATGAACCTGGTGTCAGCTTTGCATTTATAAGAAGACCAGAAAGTGGGAAAACAGTTTGCAAAGCTCTGCTTAGCACTCTTCCCTCGGCAGCTGCTGCCACGGACAGCTGAGGAGGTGAGGCTAACTGAATCCAGAGTGAAGGAAACCAAGTTTTACAACCTATTCAGAAGAAGTCATTTATTTAATGGAAAGATTTGTCTACATTATTTTGGATGTTATGGTTTATACATCAAGTGCAAAATTACCCTTTCAAAGCTCTGCCATGAGGCTCAGTTTGAGTACTGTGTATTAAAAAAAAAGACCACCTTTCCCCTTCCCCCACATTTGAGAAGCTATTGTCCCCAGGGCAGGGAAATGAGTGTAGAAGGGACAGTACGAAGCTGTATCCCCTGCCTGCCAGTGGCCCATGCTTACTGAGCGCTACGAAGGAAGCACACTATGCTTTCCCCACCATACCCTTGCTTTGGATAGCAAAGATGATTTGCTCTGCAGGAATCACATCTTAGAAAACCACAGCCTGCATCTGTGTCTGGTTCAAATTAATTCATAGGGCCCCCAGAAACTGAGGGGTTCACTCGCTCTTGAGTCAGGGAGACTTTGTTTTCTTTAGCTATCAAGAGAAGGAAGCGTGCAATGAAATTAAAATGAATTTTTCTAACGGGCCCCTTGGAGGGAGAAATCGTTGAAAGCTAAGTGATTGAAACATGGGTCAGAACCATGCCAGCCTGCCTGGTTATCCTCAGTGCGCAGGTAGTCTAGAGATGGAAATGTTTCATACTTTGTAAAACAATATTGTGAGCACTGCATGTTGCCTCTGCGTAACGGCATCTGGAAAAGGGAGGTCTCCTCTCCTCAAGCGCTGAGTGACATCTTACAACCTGTTTCTTTCCAGTCGACCTGGAAAATCTACGCTCGGATTTCAAGGGAGAGGAAATATAAAGTATTTTCTCATCAAACTTGGCATTATCTATTTAGCAGGCAGGCCTCTCTCCCACTGTACAGTATTTTTCCATTGTGTTGAATCAAACTTTATCTTCAACTCTGCTTCCCCATTCTAATAATAACGACGTGGCGTTCAAAGTGTGGCTTCGCCAGTGATTCATTTCCTCAATACTGTTGATTGGGACTTTACGCTACTTCAAAGGTAGGCAGCAATTTGGCTTTTTAACACATTAGAGATAACATTTCTTTTGCATTGGGATGAACTCATTATGGGCTTTAGGACCTGGACCTGATTACTTGCAGACACAGGGTGCTACTCTTCTGCTGATAGGAACGGAGAGATGAGGCAAAGTAATAGATTGGGTAAGAACTCATTAAATGTTGAGGCAGAACAATAGGCTCTTCAGCCTTTAACTCCTTAGATTCATCTGGATCTTTCAATCTCAGCATCCTCCAGCCACTGGAGACTAAAACAACAATGAACTGAATGCAGAAAAAAAGCCAGGCAATTATTTCACTTTGGTGAAAATTTAATGGAATTCATAAAGTCAGAGGAAGATAACAGTTCAAGGAGTAAATTGGGTCGCTGAGATTCTGACGTAAGAAAAAGAGAACAAAATGGCAGAGTATGAGCTGGTAAGTGCTACCCTTTTGAGGTTGGCAATGATTTTATGAGGAGCCCTAAACACAAACACCAAAAAACCTGGGAGAGTCTATCTATCAACTTTGGACCTACCTATAGATGCTCAGCTCCTCTGAGTTGAGGTGCTTACGTTTTAGCACCTAGATGTAGACTTAGGCGCGTGTCTATGCCTTATATTCAGCTGATGCATGTTCTTTTAATGTATCTTGGATTGCTTTACATGCTTGACAGGCTGTGTTTCTTTCTATTGGCCGTATACAGCACTGCAAATGCAAAAAGCCTGCCTGCAATAGCCAACTCTTTTTCTTCTGAGGTTTACATTATCATCTTTGTCTCATTATTCCTGGATGGCTGCCCATCATTTCTTATATGGGTCTTTCTTCAAAAGATGAAAGGAGAAGGGTGTGGGAAGGGAAGGGAAGGGAAGGGAAAGAAAGCACTCACCATCTTGCTTTTTCTTAGAAAAAAGAGCAAATAATTCATTGAACTGCATGGGTTTTATTATTTATGCAACATACTTTGGGAGACTCACATGTGAGTCAGCTGAGAACATATAGAAAGGAAAATAAAGATGCCTCTGCTGTCAAGGGAAAAAAAACACTCACCGCCTCATTTCTCTCCCCCTACCTCTGATGTGGCTTATGAAGAAGGATGCCCAAAAGAATAGAGCCAAATTAGCAGAATACAGATTGAGGGGATGGTAGCATTAGCTGTGCTTCTTGCTGTTACTTACGGCACAGAGCCGCGGATGATGTGGCACGGGCAGCAGTGGCAGACACGGTTCCAGCTCCAAGGATGTGACACACAGCTCATCCTTGCACAGTGTGAGCTTCTGCACAGCAGAAACACCCATTTCGTCCTTCAAGAGCTTTTTCCTGGTGTAACTTTCAAAATCTCTCTCCTGCCAAACATTGTAAGAGCTATTAACAATCAACATTTATGCTGGTTCAGAGTTTCAGATACCTTTTAATGGGACAAATAGCGTGAGTTCCCCACATTCTCACCTGAATGCCACTGCCACCATTTCCACGTAGCATAAGTCCATCTGCCCAGACTGCCTTGCACCTTAACCATCGTATTTTGACATGTCTGAAATTACCCTGGGCAAAATAGCCCTGGGACCCAAGGAAACAGCTCCAATTTTTATCAATTAAGTCATAGTGTTAACTACATCAAGTTTCCAAGGCTTTGTACACTCCTGTCTGAGCTTGACTTTTTTTTGTTCCTTTCTGTTTTTCTCCTTGCAGTTAATAAGAACCTTTAAAACATTTTTTTCTCTTAATAACTTAGCTGAGGTCACTTCTGTATGGCACATGGATAGAAGAGGCCAGCACTATGTACTCTTGCACCCCATGCAATTACACCCTGTAGATACATGCACTTAGTGCATGGGCTATTTGATGACTCTCCACTCCGCAGAGATAAGATGCAGATGCTGAAGATCTGCACCGTACCGTACAGACCTCCGAGCCTCAAATTATCAGTGAACAGTTGTAGAGTTGTCTCCTTTATAGAGAATGAAATTCAAAGCTGAATCCGAGCATCGGGAACCTTCAAGTCTCGGCAGAGGTCTTGAAGAGGGCTTGAAGAGGGACCTTACAGTGGAGGCATTTGAGGGATGGCTTTGACCTGGGGATGACATCCACCCTTCCTGCTGGTGTCGAGGACAAGCAGAGGTGATGATGCTCCAAAAGGCAGCGGCACATCCCGGCTCCCCACAGCCTCAGCTGCAGGTTGCACACACAGACTAGCGGAGAGGGGGGATTTTTTTGTTGTTGGTTCTTGCAGGTGAATTCCTAAGCCATCTGCAGAAAATTTTCCCTTTGTGGCCAGGAACACATGGCCCAAGGGTTGGTGGGGGGTGGGTGTTTTAACTCCCCGCTCCCTCCCCCAGGCTGAACAAAGCCCTTGATTGAGAGATCGGCTCTGGACTTTGCAAGAAAAGAGAGCTTGGGGCTTTTGTGCGTGTGTGTGTGTGTGTGTGTGTGTATTTTTCTTTTCTTTCCATCATACTAATGAAATTTGCAGACACAGAGAGGAAACTGAGAGTTATTTATAGGAGTGAGAGGAATGTGAGGCCTAATTGTGCTTAGTCTATTGCTAAGTATGTAATCTGTTTGCTATTAAATTTTACAGTCTTGCAGCAATGTACATAGGTTCTATTGTGGGTTTTTTTTCTTTTAAGGGGAACATATACATTTGATGAAGAAAAAATATCAGGCTACGGTGTTTGCAAGCTTTAAGAACAAGTGACACAAGGCAGCATTTTAAAGGAGGCAGGGGCATTTTTAGGGTTAACTAGGTTGGGTAATTTTGGAGTTTCTTTTTTTTCCCTAATAATCTTTTCACACTTGTAAGGTTTCTGTGTCCCTGTCCATGATGCACTGAGGTTACCTGGAGCTGCTGGCTGTTTCCACGGGAGGTGGCGAGTCCCAGTACATGCACAGGACGAGGGTTTAAGAGAGGTGGGCTTTGCCCTCATCTCCTGGCTGGCCTTTGCTAGCTTGCTCCACCTCCGTGCCCGGCAAACCCATCTTGGCAGGTATTTGCTTCCCTTACCGCTGATTTCAGCGGTGAGAGGCTGATGGTAAGTGGGTGAAATGCTCTGTGGAAATGCAAAAGCCCTGAATCCTTGTATTTTTGCACGCTGTTTTATGCACAACCCTCTCCAGCTCTTCCGTGAGCTCCGGGGCAGCCCCAGTGCATCCTTCCCACCTGCATGAGGAGCAAGGCTGCTGCCCACAGGCACATCGCCGTGTGTCCTTTGCTCTTCCCAGATTCCGGTGACAAGCTGAGGCCGTGGGAGCGGGGCCAAGGGTGCAGGGGCTCCTCCGTGGGGCAGCCCCGACTGCCGGTACGGAGGGAGGACAGCAGCTCTGCAAAGCCCAGCCTGGAGCAGGGGGTTAGCGTGGGGACCTGAGCTGCTGAGCTAAGCGCCATTCCTCATGGAAAAAGAGGAAAAGTCAGGCATGCAATCCGATACAATTGCTAATATCTACCAGGCAAAAGTCAAGCACTCAAACAGCTCTGCTTTTTATTGCTTATCGCTGTCCACCCGTGCTGGAATATTCCATTCCTATAATTTTTGAGAGGCCCTAAAGGATCCTGTGGCCCCCCCTGGGTCTAGGTTTCTCGCTTTTTCAGACAAACACTTTTCCTGGGATATTTTGCAAAATGCCACAGTGACTCACTCTTGTCACTCCTCTTTGCTGGGATAACAACACTAAAGGGAAAAACAAATGATATTTACTCCCGGTGTCCAAAATTGGCTTCGCCACTGTGAGCAGAATTTAGAAAGACAGAAATAGAGGAGTGATTATGGAGTGCATTGCAATTAAGAGACAGCCCTGTAAGATCCTCCTCCGGGGTTACAGCTGAAAACAGAGATGGACCGGCTCCATCCAGGCTGACTGCCCCTGCATGGGATGCAAAGCTGCTAGAAAGCTGCGTGGCTGGGAGGGATGCGGTGTGCTGCCTACAGCTGTGCTTTCAAACCAGTCTGCCCCCTCCCAAAGGGATTAAGGGCCCAAGATAACCAGTGGCAGCAAATCAAAGGCAGGGATCAAGAACTGCAAGGCAGCGCTTTGCTCTTTTCTTTGGCTGGTAAACCCGCCAGCCTGCCAGCACACATACAGGTGCGGGACAATATCCCCTGCCATGTTTCTTGCAAGCAAATATAAAAGAAGAAAAGCGACTCAAGATATACAGTGGCAGGTGGCATTTAGGGCTGAATCGCTGAGAGATGTCCACTGAACATCTCCATGGAAATTGTCTAGCCCTTCTCCAGCTTGCTCACACTTCCCTTTCAGACCGTGCTCCTAACTCTCAAATAAATTGACTTTATTCAGTGGGAGAATGAAGACCTGTGCTGCTTACCATGTTTCTGCCAGGCCACCAGGGAACTACTGATTTAACGTGTGACATCTGGTGTATTTGTAGGGTAAACAGGAGAAAATGCCAGGCAGGTTATCTGCAGCAAGGCACTTGAGCCCTCCTCCATTGCAAATAAGACATGGGATGCCAGTTGGCCACTGGCCAGTCATTTGGCGACTGACCAACTGGCTGACATTCGTTTCTTCCATACTTTACTCCTGGACCTGGTGGGAGGGGTGTTTTACAGCAGCAATTAGTTTATTCCTGGGGTAAACAGTAGGAATTGGAGGGTAATTGCAGCGAGAAGTTTGCTTCCTGTTCCAGTGTGAATAACCCACTGGACGCCAACTGGATGTTAGCCCTCAAATCTGTAAGGCCAATTGGCAGCTGGTCTGCATTTGTCCCTCTTAGGATTTGCAGATGTATGTTGGAAAGTGTGGGAATGGGGATCCCATCAGTCCATCCATCACGGAGGCGAGTTGCAGCGCCAGCAGCCGCAGCGAGGGGCTGCTCGAGGCAGGGCACGGAGCAGCGCTGCCGTCGAGGCTCGGCGCAGGCAGGGCGAGGGCTATGTTGGGAGGTGCCTGATGACCCAATCCCACTGCTTTCATCTCTTTCCCATCCTGAATAATGGACTTTTTTCCTCCTCACAGTCCCGCTGGACCCTCACGTACGTTAGTTGGTAATACAACACTGCATGATGCTGTTTTATCCCGTTTTGTACCCAGACCTCCTGCATCTCGCCTTACACCTCTGCAATGGGACCTATAGATTAGCACAGGCTTTTGTCTGGGATAAAACTGCTTGCTGGCCTCAGCATCCCCCCGTGTTTCCAGAGTAACTCTCAAAATTATTTAGCTAGCTGCGATTTGCTCCATTCAATGTTGTCGCTGCACAAACAAGGAGGACGTGTACCTCTGCTGATTTTTCTTCACAAGTCAGGCCTGAGAAGTTTCCTATCCTTTTTTTCTGTTTGCTTTTCTCCTCTAGTTATCCTCCTTTTTGGCAGCAATCTTCCCTCATCATGCTGCCAGAATGGAGCATAATATACTAGAATATCTTCCGTAGGTATTGAGCTATCAAGCAACTCATCCCCTATTCCATCAAATGCCTTATTATCTCACTTTTTTTCTTATTTCCATTGACCAGATGGATCCTTAGATCAATTTGCTGTCTTTTTTTTGAGGTTACAATATTTTCTTTCAAGGTCTCCTTTATTATTTCACTGTCTTCAGGCTCCTCTCAATTTTGCATCTTTACTTGTTGAAATTTCCTAAAGGCTGATGTCTCCAGGCCAAGGTATACTGCACTATTTTCCAACTGAGAGGTAACAACAGCATACAATCCAATGGAGGGACGGCTCCGCTAGCTTTTCATCCTCCTTCTTCTTGGATTCGAGTAGCAGTGGTGGCTCAGAGCTGGAGGGCCAGACCACGCTCTCCATTTAGGTGGTGAAAACCCCTCAAATCCATCCAGTGATTTAACTGGAGTAACACCGAGAAAAAAGATCAGCTCAGCATGTCCAAGGACATGCTTATTCAAGTTGCTAATATTAGTGACATAAGGAAATATTTATACACATTCGGACATTTTCCATTTTCACCGAGACCTGTGGCGTGTGGTTGGGAAAGGAGCCTGGAGAGCAGAAGCAGGAGGGGAGGAAAGAGCGGGCTCGGTGAGTGACCATGGTTGTGCCTACATTGCCAAGGGCATTGAGCAACACCCTTGCCACACCACCGAAGAGAGGGGTGAAACAGAACACTGCTGCTTACCAACATTTTTATTGAGCAGCTATGTTATGAGATGATAATTGGGGAAGTAGACTATATTCAAGAAGAATTTGGAATAAATCTCAAACAAGTCCTTTGGATGAAGCATCCTTGAACTCAAGATAAAGAAATTTTTATCCCTTGGATATGTTCTGTCAACTGAATGTAGCTTTGTGAAATTTATTGGTTTTGCAGAAATCAGGACGACATATTTTAGGATAGTCCAGACATCTCTGGCTGGCTGGATTTCCTCACTTTAAGTTTGCTTGTTCCCCTCCCCCTGAAAGAAAAAAAAAAATCAAGAACTTCCTTCACCTCTTTGTTGGGTACAATTTATACAAACAAACAAACAAGCAAACAGTCTCCATCTGGAAAAAAAATCTGGCAAAGAAAATATAGTAAGGGGCGGGGGGGAAAGTTTCTCTCACAGATATTAACCTTTACTCTTTGAGATCTGTTCGTCCTTCAGAAATGAGCAGCTGTCTAAATCGTTAGGAGGTTGCTAGGATTAAGGCTAGCCAAAATATGTTATTTTACTGTCTTAAATTTCCTCAATGTAAAATAAATGTAAGCTAAGCTGCTCTAACTGTAAGCTAAGCTGCCACTGCTTACACAGAACCCAATTTTGATATGGATGGATGATGTCCCCTCTTAAATTGATTTGATATTTGCACGTGACACGAGAGTGTGAACACATGATATGGCACATCTTTAAGGGGAACCAGAGTTATAAGAAAGAGCTTGGAGTCCATGTGCTTCAACTAACAGCCAGGGCAGGCTGGTTCCCAACAAGCTATGGGACCACAGGATAATTGCACTTAATGTAAGTATAATTCCCCATTACTATTGCTCTGCGTATTTTTGAAGTTATCAGGAAAAGAGCCTGCTGAATCTTAGCATCTTTGGGTCAAGGATAGGGTTTTGGTTCTGTACCACGCAGTCCCAGGTACACAGAGTTTCTGAGTCATAGGCACTGCCGTTTCGCTATGATCACCAACAGTAAGGGATGATAATATCTTCTTCTGCCACCCGAGAAACTTGTTTCATTCTGCTAGTACTAAGTGTACATTTATCAAAAAGGAGAAAAATCCTAGTTTTCCCATGGGCTCATCAGCTCTATGCTTCCTTCCATCAGAGCTAGAGATGGTCAGTATTTTGCAAGATCATCCCAAAAGGCAGAAACAAGGGGAGAAATGGTGATTTGAGTATGTGCTAATAAAGTTCCCGCTTGTGCCTTATAGTTGCAGGTGTCTCTTCCCTTGCCTTCTCTAGCAGTTTATTTATTCTGATATGAAACTTCTATTCCTTGACTCTAATCAACTTTCTGGCCCTTGGTGACATTTTTCTGTCCTTGATGGAATTTGATCACACTCCTTGTTATCATCAAGATGCTCTCAGCTTTGCCTCTGTAACTGTCATAAAATAGATCTGAATGAAAAAGGGCAATATTCATCCCTATAAAGAACTCTCTACGTATCCCTTGAACCCCTACAATGCTTCCAGGGAATGCATGTGGCTCTTAAATGGTTGTATTGCACTCAACTGAAACCTGCTTGAGGGAAAAAGACTAGAAGGAACCACTGTGTGTGCAGAAGCTGTCAACCCTCTACTTGGCTTTGTTGATAAATCTGGTTCCTTCCAGCACAGCTAAGAATTAGGCAGTGGGATATGGACCCCACTGCTCTTCAACGTCCTACACGGACCAAGCTGCAAGCAAGCAGGGGTGCCCATGTTGTCCATCCAGAATCCGATCCACTGTGCCAACCACGCTGCTACCGCAGAGCAGCTCCAGGTTGCAAATATCAACAGGGAAGAAGAAAGAGTAAATGGCTGCAAGCAGCCACCTCGGTTTTGAGTACCTCCTGCTGCCTCCTCCCACCACTCCCCACTCCCAGCTCCTGTGATCCTGTACCTACAGGACGAGCGGAGCCGCAGCCAGCACAACCCAAAACTCTGGCTGAAACAGCGCTGGTCCAGCAGCAAAAGCGATTTCCATTTTCCCAGCACATGCTGTTTTGCAATCTCATAATTTCTTTGGACCTTGCCTAACAGAAGAAGGCATGGTAGTGAATCAGCAAGTTAAAAAAGTTAACGACAACTGCAGTGGATAATTACAGCAATATCTTTACCTTGTAGAAACAACATCTTAAATTAGATTTCATTTGCACATGTCAAAAAGAGGACAAGTCTAGAAATCAGAAATTCAGCCTGTGTCAGTCTGGGCAATCTGCTTTGTATCATGTGCTGAATTGGCTCAGTTAAAAGGAACAGCTGGCAAGAGGCTTTTGTTTTTTGTTTTTTGGGTTTTTTTGGTAATCAATTGTAAATCAAATTCTTTCAGTTGTCTTCTGCTGCTAACAAAGGCTCTCTATTGCCAGGTTAGTGTGTTTGTGTAATTATTTTAAGTATTATTTGGATGTGTGCATGACTCCAAATGGTGTAACTGGCCGACTGAAAGACCGGCCAGGTGACGGCTGTTCTCAGATACATACGTGCAGGCTTTGAACTTCCAGTTGCAGACTTTTCTAGCATCCTTCCTATAAATTAGCCTTCAGGAATTAATAATTCAATAGTCTTTCTTTCTGCTACAGCATTCTGACAACAGCGAGCCTAGCTGTTTTAGTGTAGATAACATGAATAAAATATTCATAATTTAATATTCTTGTTCTCTCCCAGCAAGTGAGGCAGAGGCATCCTTGCCAGCTCCCCTCCTAGCCAGCATCTGCTTTAAAGCTCAGCTCCTGCAACAGCCTAGACAACATCCACGCTGCTTTGGGTGTCCGTGCCTGAGTTCAGATGTCAGCTCACGAGGTGTGTCCCCATCGCTGCAGGGCCACCGTGCAAGGACAAGCCAGTTCCCTCTCGTTTCCCTAAGCTGGTCAATCCATTGATGTCAGTGGGACTACTGAAAGTCTGTAAGTCAAGTATGAATTAGGATAAAGGCAAGACTGGCATGTGCATTTGCTTTCTGCGCACTTTGTATTCTTTTTGTTAAGCAGAGGCTTACGGGATTGTACGGTTTTGCCACATTCACGCCAAAAGTCAGAAGTCCCACCCGCACCTGAAGGGAAGTGCGATATAGGAAGTTACTATAATCACCATACAAGAAAAAATTCTCTTGTAAATCTGTCAGATGATGGACATCTGGGTACAGTAATGCAAACACAGCACTGGGATTGAGGAATGACTGACATTGCAGAGCGTTTAGCTCCCCATACAGACCTGCCAGTGGGCTGAATAAATCCCAGGGAGTACCAAGAAGACCTCACCCAGGATATAAAAGCAGCCCTGTTCCTTCCACGGCAACTGAAAATGCTGTGTTATGGCATGTGCATTAGACTTACCCCGAGAAATGCACGGTCTGTTCCAAGAAGTTCCATTAAAACAGCAACAACAACAAAGAACGACACGGCCAACTCGAAACAGAGGTCAGGAGAGTACAGCCGAGATGATGCTTTGCTGTCCCCGAATCCGCTCACTGCGCAGCTCAAGAGCTTCGTTACAAGCTCCCCCCATTGCTTTGGGTCCTGCCTTGTCTCCTTTGGCTGGCTGACGAGAAATGTTAAGTTTCCACATGTTACTCTGTCCACAGTGGATGTCAGCTATTAATATTCATAACATATCGGCAACATAGAAAGAAAAAAAGATTTTCTTTGGTTAGAGAGAAAGTAACAAAATAACTAGCGTCTCTTTGTTAAAGATGAGATACCTAAACTATAATCAACAAGTTTACTTTTCTTGAGTCAGAAACCATGAATCATCCTGTAAAATCAGATCAAATTCAAGATTAGTTTCTCATGGTATTGCTGAGGAATTTCAGATATTTCCATTGGGGACAGAGTTATTTCTTTAACCATCCCAAGGTTAGTTTTTTCAGTGCTAATTTTTTCTTGTATGATGAAGGTTACCCAAAAGTAAGGAATGTCAAGTTCTAAAAGTGGAGAGGAAAAAAAAAGAGAGAAGAAAAAAGTAAGATTAGGACAAGATTAAGAGACCAAAGTTAAGCGGAGACACAAATCAGACTATTTCAGCTAGGCAAAAAGTTCATAAAAGCTTATGACTGTCTTGTTAAATACTACACAAAAATATACCAAACCACTGCCTGTAGAAGCCTTCTCCAGCCATCTACGCCCGTTGTAAATAAAGCAATAGAGAAAGCTATTTGAACACAGGTTTCACAAGTTTTCTCTTTTATGTGGCAGTCTTGCAGCTGCCCAATATCTAAGATACACATTAAGGCATCAATAAACCTGCAAGATTACGGTGAATAAAATAGTGCTCCTTGCTACCAGATTTTACTTACAGATGCCAGAACCCAAATCATTCCAAATCGCTTTACAGATCAAGGGTCATATGGTTTGGGGAAAGTGGGCTTAAAAATGGATTGTATATTGCCTTGTTTTTATACCTGCTCTTACTGAAAGGTCATACCAGAAAGCTGGGTCTAGGAGGACTCACCCTATGATTGCAGGTCTGAGATGGGATTCCCCGTCCTGGCTCCTGTTTGCCGTATGGCCACAGGCTCAACTCTATGACTCTGAAAAAGTTATTATTTTCACTCTCTGTTGACCCACTGGGTTGCCATGCTGCTCAGCCATGGATGATGACCCTTGCTCAGTCTCAAAGTTTATCCATTTTGATTTTTAACACCTTTGGGCCGGAACCAATACTCAGGTGCTGCCCAGCAGAGCAGCGCCCTGTCCGTATTTTAGTCTTCTTGGGACTGTTGACTCACCAATTCTGAACTGGTGGCACCATCGTAAAATCAGACACAGTGAGACAAGATACAACTTGAAGAAGGCAGGATTTTTTTCTATAAAAACTCTGAGAAATGATGGGTTTATTTCTGTCTTTGAATTTATGAGTAGTTTTATTCCTTTCCTCCTCTTAAGGTGCTAATATCTGAGAGATGGGCCGATAATAAAATGGATTTTTAAGTAACGCCTTTCTCCATTTAGTCCAGCTTTGGAGGACTCCCTCCCTACCCAGAAGTGTCTGTTTCTTCTCCAGCTAATATCGACCTATTAAGAACGCTGAGCAGCGACTACCTTTTCTTAATCAGCCTTCTGAAGGCTGCTGCTGATTTTGTATACGCCTGAGGCAACAAAATGCCAGCTCTTGACCTGACTGTACCGTGGCAGATGGAGCATCAGCAAAGACAAGCATCCCCGAGTCCTCCAGCACGCACACCGTCAACGGCCTCGTGGCGAGAGAAATCTGCGTGCAGCACCCATCCCATTGGCAGCAGCCATCTCATTTTCTGAGATCATCATCCACTTTCTGCCATTGTCAGCAGGGAATGGCAAGAGCATCCAGAGGGTGATTCATCCACCCAGCTCCGGATGGGGTGAATCACCCTCTCAAAGCAGCCATCTCCCACCACCAGTGACTTGAGAGGAATTGCAGACAATCAGCTTTAAATAGATGCCTAACTTAAGATCAGTAACCTTGGCTGAAATTAATCCCATCCTATGGGATTTTCTATCTCAGGTCAGTTAACCGTGAACTGTTACTACTTTCTTTTGGAATATCCTTCTAGTCATGACATATATTCAAGCAAAATCTTGCCTTCTAATTGGACATTGGTGGGAATTTTCTGAAGTGGGTTTTTTTTTTTTTTTTGGTTAAATAAAGCCTTTAGCCAATTGCATTGAATCAGCAGTGCTGAGCAATAGCAGAAAGTGAAGCTACAAATGCATGAGTAGAAATTTTGATGCAGAGGGTGAACAATATTTCGAAGTGAAAAGTATCATGCTATTTTCACCTCCTGCTTTTCAAAGGAGTAGAAGGAGAGAGAGAGAAGGTGCTCACTGAAAATCCTGAGTTAGATTTTTAATAATGTAGATTTCTCCCCGACTTTTATCTCCCCCTTTTCCTTCACATAGTGAGAAACTTCCCAAGGTTGCCAATGGCACTAAAACAGTCAGTCCACTTTCAGAATTTCAGTCACCTCTTAAACACTTAGAAGCTGAATTGAGTGAAAACCCGTTTTCAGAAGAGTTTCCAAGGAAGTAGAAATTTTCCACACCCTGAATCTTGCACTCAAAGAAATGGAAACTGGATCATTGCTGCCAACAGTCTGAACTGTTGCATCGCAGACTGCTGAATGCTATATTCTGTAATAAAAAATGCGAGCGTGCTTGGTGCCATATTAAAAACACACAAATACACTTTGAGAAGTTTAGCTGAACAATATATGACTTTTTTTTTTTTTTGCTTGCATTTTCTAGGCATAATGTTGCTTTTTAGCTGCCTGATAACAAATAAATTCTCATGAAACCGCACAGCTTTTGTTTTGCAAAAGTTCAAGCTTTGCAGTCACAATGACCGCTCCATAAAAAGATAAGGAGGAACGTGCCTTGTATCAAAGACACCTGGATAAGAAAATTTGTAGACCCAACTGTTTAGAATCATAGAATCATAGAATCATTAAGGTTGGAAAAGACCTCTAAGATCATTTTGTTTGTGAATCTAAGATCGTTTGTGAATGACCAATCAGGGAGGATATGTGCCATGTGATCTTTTGCTGATCTTACCTATTTATGGTTTAAAATGTAAAGCCTGGACTTCACACAGTGGTACAAGGAAAAATAGATGTTCAACAGGACAATGAATTGAGACCCTGCCCTGGAGATCGCAGATATTTGGAGACTCTGACTCTGAAGTATAAATGAAGCTTAAATTTGTGGCATTTTGGGGGTGCTGAACCTTTCCACTCTCCAGTGAGGAGGGCAGGACTTCTGTCCAACTTTTTTTCATTCCTTCATATGGTAGCACCCAACTGGGGCACCAGTAGTAAACCATTTGGAGGGTTAACTTCACCACTGACCAAGCTGCTTAGCTCCAGGCAGGTTTTGTTACAGATTGGCTCTCTTTTGCCAGCTTGCAGCTCATACGGGGCTGAGTACCGAACGTTGGCAAAAGGCATGTATTCTGCTGGAGGTTCATGATGAAAAGGCACTGAAGAGCTCAGATGGAAAAGTCCTATCAGAGATGGATTCAGCTTTCTGCCAATTCCCTAAGACTTGACCATACCAGAAGGAACTTTATAATAAGCAGAAGATAGAGTTTAAAGAGCCTTTCCTTTCTGTTCACCCTTTCTACTTTATGTAAGAAGATTTATTGCTTACAATATTCCATTTATTGACTACTTCAATGCAAGGGTAAGTGTAATAAAGTAAAAGACAATATTGCATTTTAAAATTCATCCTCTTTCAGTGCTTGAAGTCCATGGAAGAACTCTTCCTGGATTTAGAGGCTTTGGGTGGGACGTTATCAGGTTCCCACTGTTTGACCCTGCTTGATGATATTGCATCTATATAGTAACATACAACTCATGATCCATTCAGTCACCTTAAGTCAATGGCTCTATCTGATTTCCAAATCAGAGGAGGGTATAAATAATAATAAAGCTGTGTAGGGCTTGGTAATGCAGTTGCTTAGGAGTGCTGGTTGAGAAACTGGAGAAAGTGTTCAATGATATTTTGGGATTCCTCTGTGCTAAATACTCGTGTTTGCTGCCAATGTCAGGCTTAGTCTTGTTATCATTTTAGTACAGCACAGTAAAGCTGAATTAAATTATTGTAATTAAATTGTTGTTATGTAAAAACTGATTGCTTTGCATTGCTTTTCATATTATACAATAGAAAGCAGTTATTGTATAAAGCAACCAATCAAACAAAATAAAAATCCTTTCCAGAAAATCCTTCTCGTTTAAAGTGTGATCAAATACTAAAAGCCTTTGTAATGAGCAAATAAAGTTTGTGAACACGATTTATTCCTCTACAAACTAACTTATTTTCCATTCCAGTCCAAAAAAAGAAATCATCACCTTTTCCTGTTGATAAATTTCAGGATCAAAATGCCAAGTCATGGGTGGGTTAGGAAAATCTTGTTTATAATCAAAGGGTTGGCGACTTTCCTACATTTTTTACATTTTAATTATACACTACATTGGCATCCTGCTATAAAGACATTACTTTCTGGAAACTCCCAACTATTTACATGACTAAGACTTAATTGAATCAAGGATTCTTGCTCTTTCTTCTCTCTTCTTTTTTTTTTTTTTTTTTTAAATAAAGATCTGTCATTATCATTCCTTGCTGCAGAAAACATTCCTTCGCTCCCGTTGGATGTTGGTAGCAAACACAAGCAAGACTTTTGTCCTCATGCAGCATTTAAGACACATGATCAAATGAATCAGGATCTATATCTTTCGAGGAACTGTTAATTACTGCTGCCACATCAGATTAACAATTCCTATAAAACTGATGTAGGTGTCCACATTTTGTGTTTTTCCACCGACTGGAAGCATGTAGATACGGCTTTAGTACCTACTTAGGAGCATTAATCCCCACTAATCCAGAGTGTCTGAACTGGGGTTTACTGCAGTTTAACTAATTCATTGGAAAAAAGTTAGCTCAGATTACCTTTCCCAAGTAGCCATAGGGAAGGAAAAGAAAACTGGATATAATTTTGGTCCATGAGGAGCATCAGTAGCTGTACTGAGTGAAGGCCATAAAGGCAAACATGTTGCCCGAGGGCATCCAGTTAGCAGCAGAGCACGGACCAGAATGCAGGATGCTGGATGTTCATTTCTCTGCTCTGTTAAAGCCTCGGCACCATCTCTCCATAAGATGGATGGGCTGCAGGACCTCTGCCCTGTGTTCATCGTACAGGGCCCCCAATGGCTGGGATGTGAAGTCTTACCTGCTCAGCGTGCACAATGGATGTAATTTAATTCTTCTTAAGAAGGAAAAAAAAAGACAAAAGCATTTGTAAGGTGCTATAAGCCTTGCTTTTCCAAGCATTAAAAATGAAGATGACAATACTTGCTCGTTTAACCAAAATGTAGTGAAAATTATGTATCTGCATTAAAAAAATATTATATGCACTGTTATATTCTCCCCATTATAAGACAAATTCTAATTCTGGTGATTACAGCTGTGCCTCCCTTTTTCTAGCTCTTTCAAAGGGTTCAACACACTTCACTTCTTGTTACAGTTTCTTGCACTGAGAAACTCAAAATGAAAGGTACTGTTGAATTGGAAAATATTATTATTACAGTAATAGTCATAAGGAATTGGATTTGTACAAAACTATAAAGCAAAACACACTGAGATGATTCATTATGCATCACATGGAGAAAGACGTAATGTTGTTAATATGGGAGAACAGATGTGTCTGTATTTTAAGTATCTCTTTTTCTTTTCACTGATGAAAAGTTGTTTTTTTCTGAAAAAAGGAAAAAAAAAAGAAGAAAAACCAACCTGATCTTGATTACTGGTACTATTGAGAAAGTTCATTGGGAAATGAAAGCAGTCACTGCTGTTGCCATTAATCTCATTTTATGTTAGTTTGGCTTTTACTGCAGAAAGTAAAAACTCTTGGGTTTTCTTTCATACCCGGTCCCATATGTGAGTTAAAGCAAAGTTGACAAGCAAGTCCTTGACGTAACCTCACGCATGCTGTGGTTAGAAGCTGTATAGCAGCAACGGCCCAGATGTGATTTCCTCACTTTATTCAAATTAATTGGGCTTTAATTAAAAACGCAACACTTTTTGTTTTGTTTTGTTTTAAAGAGACATGGCTAAGGGCGATCATTTGTTAGCTATCTATACTTTTTTTTTATGGTAAAGTTGTTCTGATGTGTGTGAGAAAGAAAGTTCATCTTTTTCCATTCTGTCATATCGCAAGCATTTCGTGCAGGGACCGAAAACATGCTCGTGAGTTAAAGTGGTCTATAGAACAACACCCTGTGATTTTAAACATGACTGCGCTCCCACCTTGCCTATAGGAATAAGGCCAGTTTGTCACTGTCTAATGGCTAAATGCTCCATCCTGAGTGATTGAACTCCCTCTCCAGTGGCTCCATACTGCAGACACTACATATTTTAATATCCTTTATTGCACAGACCAATGGAAGACAGATCTATAGAATTTATTAGACGATCCTTCTGGATTTTAAAATTATGTGATACGTTTTCACAGTGGAGGTGCTCCATATGAATCCTGGAGGACTTATTTGAAATGCACAGGATTCTTTCTGCCTGTATCATACAAGGAACTGCCTCCTCTCTTTACTGTGCTGGGAATAAGGAGTAGATGTAGCCTCTTGACTACCTGCTTTTAAGATCCAAGTTAAAGACGAAATTTCAGTAAGCCTCAGACAATGCAGAGCAGAAAATGGGTGAAGAAGCCATTTGGGTAGAAAGGATCTGGTTCTAGAAATAATTTAGGGGCGCAAAAGCGATTGCAGAGTCTGACCTTCCAAAGGAAACGCTTTGGAAAACATCCTCTTCACAAAACTCCTCGTGCTGTGGAAGAGCAGCCATGCCCTGTGCCCGCTACCCGTGGTGGCTGCTTGGAAGAGAAAAGCCCGAGGCTGCGTGTCAGAGCAGAGATGTTATCGCTGATCATTTATGGAGGCAGGCGGAGAGCAGCACCAGGGCGGTGCATCAGGGACACGTCCACCTGCAGCGATGCCCGCCCTACCCGGGGTGCCTGCAAACAGCCAGCGCTCAGCAGAGGGATGACCATCCCAGCCCAGCGTGACGCTGTCCCCTGCGCCGGCAGCCCGCTCTCTTGGGCCCGATTCTGGGCTGACGTGGCTGCACCTGCCGAGCGCAGGTCTGCCAGCACGTGGCCGTGCCGGCTCACGCGAGGAAACCTCACGTGCCACTGCTCGGTAACCCTCATGATTACCGTCATTAGTTAGACACTATTTTATAAGCACCCAAAGGCTTGCTAGGTCTTAGCCACTGTTGGAAGTGATGACTTTTTAATGGCAACCAGCACGCTTGAAAAATTCCCCGAGATTGAACAATATTCTGGAGACAGACATTTCCCTGGGCAGCCAGCTGCCTGCCCTCTGATTGCTCGAATATTGAGGTTAATTGGGGAAGCGGAGAGCTTTGAATTACCACTACAGTATAAAGACGTCTACGTGCTTGTTTTTAGTGTTTTGTTTCAGATCCTTGTAAAAATACCCATGCAAGTTTTAGCTATTACTAATCACATTAAACTAGTGGACACATTTTATTGTTTGGCAGCAAGTTTATCCTATGTACTGTAACTGAGCCCGTAACAAGATTCCCACTTCATTTTGTTTGCTTACTTGGTAGTGCAGATAGAAATGGGAGGATGCTGAAAATGAAAACTCTATTTAGGCCACATAATCTCCTTCATTAAGCCTCAGACATGCTGGATAGGCTCACTTGGGGACCTATTAATGGAAACACATCTGCTGTGTTCATAATAATAAAAGACTGGCTATAAAGTGATTAATTGCTGTTAACAGAAGCAGGCCCTGCTTTGGGAAGACAAATATGTGGCACATTTGGATGCGCAAAGCACAGGAAGGCATTGCAGACGAGCGCAGCTCTTGCTCAGTTGGGTTTGCAGTACTGCAAGGACAGCTCAAAGGGTTGTCCATGCCAGGATGGGTCAAGTCGGGCCACCTTGCCTTTGGCTCACAAGCCCACCTCCCCCAGACTTTGCCGAGGTAAGAGCTAACTGGAAAAGAAGCATCACTGCCTTTTTCTGATTCAAATGCATTTTATTAGCAGTATTTGTATTACGGTAGTCACAAGAGACCCTAATCAAACTGGGGCCCTCTTGTGTTAGACACTGTCCAGATGCATAATACAAAACAGCTCTTCCTTTTAAGAACTTAAAGGCTTGCAGATAAGCCAGAGCATGGGAAGGGAAAACCAGACACGAAGTGGGGAAATGCCATGACCTGAAGTTTTAGAAGAGAACTGAGATCCCGTAGGTCTCAGTTTAGGATTATTGGACCGTACCTTCTTTATGACTGGAAAATGATGTATGAGATCCTCAGCAGCGAGCATATGGCCTTTAGCAGAGCCATGCTGCCTTGTGCCTGCAGAGGATCCGGGGGAGTCCTGGCTCTGGCACAGGGGGGCTAAGCAACTTGGCAAAAAAGAAAACACTTGTATTGGAAGATGCTCAGGATGCTTGAACAGATTGCTCAGAAACATTCCCAACTTACAGGGACTTTATAAGAAGGCATGTCATACCCTTTCAAACGGATAGAAAGTATGAGCCAGAATGGCAGGAAAATACGGCTTATTTCCAGGCAGTACACTAGCACATTGATTAGAGTCCAGATGAAGATAAAAAGGCTGGAGATCCAATGCACAGTGCTGGAATTGTATGTTTCTGTAGAAGATCTAATGTATTCATGCTGTCAGGTCACATACATTAGACCTAGAAACCTGATGTTTTCTTTCTTCTTTTTCCCCCCTTTTTGGAAGCACTTTGAGCAAATATATTGAATGAGACATTTGCAAGCATGGAGCCCATTAATAACACAAGCTGAATGCAATGCTGCAGTCTCATTCATACTGCTCTTGGGAGCCAAGGAAATTAAAATCCTATACGTTTCTTTTCTGCACTGGGGAAATCAAAGCCAAACCATGAGATGGGGCTGATTAGAGACAGGTGAAATGTCTGTTTGTTTTTAAAGCTTTGCAGCTCTCATTTTGATAGTCTCTAGATTTTCCAAGTGCATTCTGCAGATATCAGAGGAGAGATGGCTGTAAGAGAAGAAAACAAGTCTGAAGACCATTTGAGAACCAGGACCTTTGCAGATGCCAAAGAACAAAAGATGCTACAGTAAAGGCTCCTTGCTGACAGCTGGTGGAGACGCCCATCTTGTACTTATTGTATTCCCCATGCCACAGATTTGTAAAACTGTGAACCTGCAGTCTGATTTGGGCTAAAATGACAACAACAAAAATTAAAACCTTCCATGCGTCTAATAGAATGAGGAAACAGTACACCAGACAATAATTATGAAATTATGCATATGCATATATGGTGTACATAAGATTAACTCATCTATATATGGATACTTTACTGTATATAACACACATGATATTCAAGGTGCACAGAGAGCCATGTCTGTGCATATATAATCCTCAATACTGATCCTTCTTCAGGCAACCACTCTAAATCAGGATGCAGATGTCCATTAGTTGAGTATTAAGTGGGCAGACAGACATCAAAATGACTTTGTCACGAATATGATGTTGTCATCTAAATAGGTATAAATGGTCTTGTTTTATAACTGCTTCCTCCAGTCAACCTCCTATGATATCCTAGACTTGCTAACGTTCTTTTTATTGCTGCCATCTGATTGTATAACTCTCCACTGATAGCAGCTCTTCATATTGCATCGATTATAAAGAGAACAGGAAAATGAACAAAATGTACTCATTCTGTTTATAGTTTGAACTAGAATTTTGTGGCCCTCCTTGGATGCCTTAACAGAAGAATCAGATGCACTTCTCTCCATGTTTGGCAACACGCTCACAATTTGGCTGGGAGCTGTGTCCAAGTTTACTCAGCTCTTGTGCTTGTCTGCTTTCACGAATGGCTTTTTTTAGGACACGGGAGGTGGACAGGGCTCTAGTGCAACTGTTGAGACACAGCAGGAGCTTCTATTAAATAGAGAATTTCCAGAGAAGAAAGGTTGTTCATCAACCCTTGATAACCACCCACTGATGTGTGATTGGGGTATGAAGGTTCAGACATGAGATATGAGGGAGGTGGATGATGATGTTCTTGGCAGAGGTTATATTTACCCTCCTAGTTAGGAGCATAGGGTTATTACTATTCATCAAGGTAAGCGAGGGGCACAGCCTGCTTTTATTGACAAAACCTTACTCCATTCCCCATCTTAGCATGCTACAAGCCTTGTCTTTTCTTGATTTGAAGGGCTGAGATGGACAGTCGACTAATTTTCAGCTGTCAAAAAGCTATTTTCTTGCTTTGCTGTACTGGTCAATTCAGTAGTGAATGACTCAAGATTACAGTAGCCTGATTAAATTAGAAGTTTAAGGTAGTGTGAACTTGATTTTTTTAGAAGTGGAAAGAGAAAAAAAGGAAATTATTTATTTATCTCTCCTTCCATGATAAGAATTCCTATTTAAATTGATCTAGTTTTTATAAAATCACTTATTTGCTTTAGGGCCAAGTAGTAGAAATCTCTTCTGTATAGCAAGGAAAACCCTTCGACCAATGTATTAACTACTTAAAAAGCTAGTGCCTGGCTTGCACAATTTACCTCAGACACAAAGAGGAAAAAAGAAAGCAGTTTGGTAAAACTCTGCAACACTGAGAAGGCAACTCTGTGCAAACTGGGCTAGAATATTTCTTTTTACTAGGTTCAGAACCAAGCCAAAAGATTATGTGAGGCTAATCCCAAAATGAGAGACCACCCTGTTTTATCCTTATGCACTGCTTCTGGAAAGCGTGCACTGAAGTTTTTCTGGGAATGTGGGTTTTTCCTGTATCACTATCAAATTTCTCTGTATATGGCTATGTAAAAAGGCTAACTAGAGGAAAGGAAAATTGAACCCACTTTCCTCAGTTTCCCTGTTTGTTGAATGGCCATGTTCAAACCAGTGCACTCGTCCTGCTTTTGTTTTGTTTCTGTAGTCTTTGTTGACTGAGGTTTCTCCCAAAGAGATTTCATGGCATTTTTCCCAGGCCAAAAAATCCCACCATTCTTGCAGTGGTCCATTAGCCATTAGTAGCCTAATGATGTACTTAAACTGCAGAGAGGGAGATAAGACTAGATAATGAGAAAAAACCCCAATCCATTAATAAAATGTTGCAATAATAACGGTAGTGGAGGACTAGAAAGCTGTAGGATGTCACTTGTGGATGGGCCAACTGATGTCAGCCCAACTCCCATCAGTATGAATGAACCTGCCTTCAGTCAAGCTATCAGCTACACAAGTTTTTGTCCAGTCTTATTTTCTAAGGCAGGGCAAAAATTTGTCATTGGCAAAATAAAGATTAAATAAAGCATGAGTAATGTGTATGTAGATCTGGAAGATATCTTGGCACCGAGATCAATTTCCTGCTCTGACGGATTTAGAAGTGCTCAGGTTCCTGCTGCGACTGGAAAGTTGCTTCAGAACATCTTTCCTGTGATGCTCAGAAACCTTCTTCATGTTTCCACCCTCTATTTACTCACAACCAGTTTGATTCAGGGCCAACATTGTCCCTTAGATTAAATAACTATCTCCCTTCCCTGGGGGTTTACCTGGACTATTTATAGAAAGCAATCCTTTTTCCTAGCCTTTTCCTCCTTTTCCTCGCCTAAACAAAGCTATTTTAGTTTCTTCTCCACCGCCCTGATTGCCCCACATCTTCCTCTGCACCTGCTCCATCGGCCGGACCCTGGCTGGTCCCAGTGCCCCACACAAGGCAGGGACCTTCCTTCTGCCTCCTGAACGCACTGACTTTGTATCCACCTCGATCTTCAGCTCTCGTTACACCCGTAGTTCATTTATCCTGCCATCTTTAACACAGCCACATCTTTCTTTTCCTTTTCCATTTGCAGTTTTTTGAGCCCTGTTTATCACAGAAGCCTCTGTCGTTTGTCCCTCATCTCATTTCCATGCCATCTTTATCAGTAGAAGGAGCTATGTGGATGGCAGTGGCACAGAGACACTATTTTGGGATTTCTATTGCTATGACAATACAATTTTCCTGATTTATTAGTGAAATCCTACAAATAGGCCGCTGACACCTCAGCCTGGGCTTGTTATCTGTGATCCCTTTATAGCCCATGAGAAGGCACAGGTTCATCTCATTCTCAGACCCATGCCTACAGTCGTTCAGGGAGAAATTTTGGTGGTGTCTGGTTTTCTTCAGAGAATATAAAAGAAGGCCAGGGCATGAGCCCAGGATTAGTCATCTCACTTTTAGACACCCTGAAGTCAGATAAGATGAATTTCACTTTTATATACAAGTTTGCACATCAACAAGGTAGTGATGACTTTCGGGTAAGCCAGTTCTAGCTGCTGAGCAGCAGATCGGGAACTGCCAGACAACAAATAAATGTCTTTTCTGAAGATGCCATTCTGTCCCGTTCATTTTGGGCACCTGCATATGAAAACAGAATGAGAATTTCAAACCTCCCCAGCATTATCTGAAATCTGCTCTTTTTAAAGCCTGGTATTGACTACGAGGAAGTGATGTAACACTTCTGAAAATGCCTCTTATTGTGTCTGAAAAAAAAATCTATTGAGTTTGAGGTTGTTCACTGTTAGCCCTGGGCCTGACACGTCCTTGCTCTACAACAGATCCACCAGACCAACGGCTGAAGAAACACCTATTTCCCAGGACCCCACGCGGGCATCTCTGCTCTGATGAGGATGGACCGGTCCTCAGTTTCCCTCTGCCGCGGCCACCAAGGGGGGCTGCGCTCCTTCACTCTCGTCTTCATAAAACCTGTACATCAGGCAGTCATCACAAGGTAAGCGAGAGGCACATAAATCCTTGCGCTGTTTGTTGTGATGGAATCTGGGCAAGAAAAAGGACTTGGAGTTCACGATGGAAAATATTTTTGAGAGCAGTTACTCTGGGGCAGCAACTTTGCTCAGCAAGCGTAGGAATTATTTTGGTATACAATAAATCTTTGTAGTTCCGCAGTCTCACTTGTCAGCTCTCCCAACGAGCATCCTCCCCAGTCCAGAGCCTGACAGGTTTAGCTCTGGATACCGTGCCTAGCTGGGCTGTTATGAATTCATTACATTTTTCTCTTTTCCCCTGTTACTTACATAAGCCTTCCATGCTATGTAAACTGAAAATATGTAAACTGAAAACATTTCTTTTTGTTTATAGGGAGAGAGAGATTGCTCCGCATATGCATGGGAACGGCTTCATCCTAGATATCATGTTTACTTACAAGTGCCTCGAGTCGGGGCACCAACTTTGAAACCTCCTGCTATGAATTTTGAGACCTTGCTCTCAATATCCCCCCAGGCAGATGCCTGAAGAAAACTCCCCCCTCCTGGAAGTGTGATGGCACGGGCAAACTGATGACTCAGGAAAAGAAAAACCAGCACCTCCATTTTAAAGTTTGCTAACAAATGTGACCCCGCTGGCAGAGGACTGGTTTCATTTGGCTTTCGAGGCAGTCACTAACTTAAGGCCAGCGGTGAGTTAAGAACTGCTCAGACGTCTTCGGATAACTTCAGCGAGAGTCTGCTGGCACATTCCAGTACAGTGAAAACAACACAGAAATATTTCAGGGTAGATTATTAGCAGAATGGGAAAAAACCTACAGATGCATAGTAATTAATCTTGTTCCTTGAAATTTGCTTACGCTATTTCTTTCCGTCTTTAACCTTTGTTTAAAATCTTCAGCAGGGAGAGGAGAGCTGGGAGGACATTTTAAATACATGTCTCAGACCTGAATACATTTTAGAAACAAATGAAAATAAAAACAAAGCATTTTGAGCCTGACCGTCCATGAGTGTCACCTTGTTTTCACATCATCAGTTAAATGCAAGCCCAAATGTTAGTAGTTGCATAGCTAAATATTCAGTTTCTTTAATTTACTAGATCTTCAGTTTGTGCTTTGCTTACATCAGGGAGCTAGGTCAGCCGCACCTCTTAGCGCTCTGGCTAAGGATTATTTAGAAATCAATATTTTCGTTAGATACATAGGATTTTATTTCAAGTGGGGAAACAGTGGATATATTTGCTTCAACAAACAATTATTTGCAGCAAGATGGCAGATATTCCCCTGCAGAAACTGCTCTTTATGGAAAACCAAAGAAGTTTTTGGAAAAAGTGCAACATATTTTATTTGAAACCACCATAGCGGTCTTTTCCTACTCAGCTTTGTCAGGGGTATCTTTAAATAGGAAGTATTTCTTTCTATAGACGGTTTGAGTTAATCATTTCCCGTTACAAACACACTGGGAAACACGTTTAGTCGGACGTTTGGAGAAGCGGCTCGGGGCGATGTGAGTGGAAAGCTACCGGACTGCAAACAGGAGCAGAGCCCGCAGTCGAGAACCGCAGGACTGTGCCTGACCTAGGAAGGAAGCAAAAGGATGTTTCCGAAACCCATAGCATATAATAATTCACTTTAATCTTCCGTTGTTGTCTTGCCTCTATGGCAGGGGAATAAAAATGAAAAAACTCAACTGAGATTTACTAGAGCAAACTGCCTCCTGGCTTTCTGGCTGTCAGCTGGAGGAGCGGGGTTCTCCGATAGCGATTACTGTAGGTAAAGAGCTACCTCGAGAACAGCGTTGAACGAGCTGTTCTGGGCCACACAAACCTTTGATTTGCCCTTTGGAAAAGGATTGGGGCACATTATTTCAACAGGCCAGTGTTGAACCATCTGTAAGGAGAAATAGCTGTCCTGCTCCCAGGGCTGTGGACACCTTGTCTTCCAATACCCTGAAATGGTAAAATCCCCCCAGCAAAATAATTTGAACAAATAAAGATCTCGTTTCGTGCATGTTCCTAGCAGGGATATGGGACTATAAGCTTTAGCGAACAATTTTTCAGCCTCCAATGGGTAAGCACGTCACTAAACGCTTCCGAAATTTTCCCCCTTTTTTTGTACGTCTCAAATTGCACTGAGCTGTAGATGCCTGACGGAAATCTTCTGAGAGCAAAACAACCAACAGCAGACGTTTCTTGGTTCCCATTTCCATAGCCTGGAAATGCAGCTAGTGTTACCAGTCCGGAGAAGTCCGTTTGCCAAGAGGCGAAAAGCAAATTGCTATTTAAGACATCATCAAACTCCCATTGGGCCTCATCATCTCCGACAGATTTGTGAGTCACTAAGAGGAAGTATTTTACTGCTATCCTGTTTGGTCAGCAGGTGGAAGGGAAATAGCTCTCTCAAACCCTGGAAAAGATTAATTTAACAAGACTTCAATTTCAGCATAGTCTTAGTGCTTTCGGCCTCAGTCTCACTGCTGGTTTCATGTGGTGCCAGCAGTTTTCTGGATATTTTACAGAGGAAGACAACAAGACAAGATCCTTGGCATAAAGAATTTTTTTTTACCCTGTATATTTTTTGTGCTACTTCCCAACTTTTCATCCAGTAATACCTCCCTAACAAACATAAAGAGCTCTTTTCTCTTGTTAATTTTTCCTCCGGTGTTTCAGAATTCTTACTTCTGCTCTCCAAGAGATTTTGCTGCAAGATGAAAACTATTACATTTTCTTAAAACTACAGGGTAGGACTTAAAAAGAACTTGGGTAGTTCATAAACTTTGCAAAAGGGATGAAATTCACCCCTAAAGAAAAAAGAAATTGCAGACATCTCTCTTTTTCATAATCCAATGAAAATAGGATAACGAACATTGCTGAATAAATCTGAGAAAATTATTTCTCAATAGGATTTTAGGAAATAAAAAAAAAAATGTTCCACTTCTACCAAGAACATTTCCTAGCTGGAACCCCAGCCAGCTAAAGTGCTAGTGGACAAATTATAATATCCCTCTCTTCATGAGACTTTTACGAAAATGAACTCTTCTGCTCTAAAGTTAACTTGTTTGCCAAATTCATTTCCAGGGTATTGTGCTCCTTTGCCCAAAGACTTCACCAGGATTCAGCAATGTGAGCGTCAACATTGCAAGACACGGTGACTATACACAGCACCAAACTGGGACACCTCGCTGGGCGCTCTTGTTTCCATCAGCTTCATTACGATGTCGAGGGCACAAGAACTGAGGGTTTTGATGCTGCCATCTCTGCTTTCCCCTGTGACAGATAACCCGTGAGCGAGCTAGTCTGTTATTGAAGTTTCTCTCCTTGGAGATGAGGAAGACCTCAAGTGTGCACAGAAACCATCCAAGAGAGGAAGGCTGTGTGTTTTTGAGAGAAACCCGTAAAGGAGATCAAGCCCTGAATATCCACCAAGCATTCAGAAGGCACTAATAACATTTAGACTTGACTTACATGCATCTCTTGTATTACCATTGTCAGTCTTCTATCTTCCTTGTTATGGTCCTCTAAAAGATAAGAATAGGATAATCCAGCTCCTTAACCAAGCCTTGAATATAAATTAGCTTTAAAGACCTTTTAGAGCCATTTTTTCTCATGGTTTATACACTTCTGGTTCAGCACAGCTATCCATCTCAGAACAACAATGAAGAAACGGATCCATTTTTCAGTGAAGTATATAAAGCTCTCAAGTTTCCTTAAAGATGTTCCAAAGGGATACATGATCTTGGGTGCTCACATCTGAGACATATAAGAAATGTTTTAAAGTATTTTTAAAAAAATTAAGTCACTGGGTCAATTCCAGCCAAGCTGATGAGAGAACAATGTATAATATAGAGAACGACCCTCTGACCCTCATCATGTGCTTGTTTCTGTAACTACATCCAAAGAGAGGATTTTGGAAAGTCCTGCAGTGTTTTCACACACACACACACACACGCACTTCATTTTCAGGTTCCACCCGGGATTTGTAGTAGCCACACAGCAAGGAGAGCAATTGTTTTTGCGGTTTCTTTCTGGCTCGGACCACAGGCTGATGCACCAGAAGTCTTACGAGAAATTCTGCTTTGTTGGGATTTCCTGCACGATTCTGCACACAAAAGCAGCCCAGGCGATTCAGCTGACACAGTTATTGGAACCTACAGACGATTTTCCCAACACAGATTGATTTGGGAACCTCTGCTTTTCACCCACTACTCTTTGTTACATCCTACGTACTTCCTGTATAATATAATTTGGACATATTTTTTAACAAAACTTCATTAAGTGTTATGAAGTGCCATTGTATTCTGCTAAAGCACTGCCAGCCCAGGGAAAGCTGTATTTCAACTGCCAGGAAGAGATTTCACGTTACTGAGATTTAACAAGTTACCATGCGTCAGCTGAGCTGTAGGAAATCTCCATATGTGCCTTTTTTTTTTGTTTTCTACATCTGTGGCAAATGCAAAACAAGGCATCTTGTTTTAAGCCTGTCTCACTGTGCGCTGAACAAAGTTACCTTGCAGTAACCACAGACGATGCTTACACACACGGACAGCGGGTAGTAACTCATGAACCACGGGAACATGGGGCTGAGCATCTTACGCCTGGAGTGTGAAACACACCTTGAAGTCTCAAGAAGAATCAGCACATTGCTTCACATATAGATTTGATTAGCAGAGGCAGTGACTTCTTACTGTCTTTAACGGCACCATCCTAAAGCACCAGCTTGTACTTCACGATGAGACATGACCTGTGCCCACCAAGGAGGTGTGTAGCATTACTGGTCTGACATCTCACTGTTTAAAAATTTCCTCGTTTATATAGTATCACCAAATCGCCGTAATGCCTAAGCTGCTCTTCTTCCAGTCATTAAAGGCAAAAAACCCCCAAGCCAACCCCCACCCCAGCCCCAATCCACCTGGCTTTTGGACCGGGAGGTTTGCCAAACCAAACTTTTTCACTCACTAATGGATGTGCGTGGGGCATTTTCAGGCTGCTGCTTCGACCAATGCTACTCATGTGGTCTTTACTTTCCTCGGCATCACCTGCACCCTTCGTTTCTCCTGCCAGAGCAAATCTCCTCACCAGCTAGGGGCAGGGAGAAACAAAATGAAGGAAAAAATGCACTTGTAAAGCAAAGTTAGGATAAGTTTGCCAGTAGGAAAACATTCGGCTTGCATAAAGAGAAAAAACTCTTGATAACAAAAAGCACCTCCCCCCAAAAAACCCAAACCAGCAAAACCCATACAAAGAAAGAGAAAAGCTAAAGTACTGTGATTACAATGAGTAAATGATCAAGAACACATTAATGTACTTGGCAAATGGAAAGGGAAGAGACTTCATTCTCTCACCAGCCCCATTTTATTTGCACAATCAAAGCTGACCGCTGGTATTCTGAGACTACACTGAAAACACCTTGTGTTTTTCCTGACCAATGTCCATTCTAGACAGTAAGGCATCTCTCTATAAAGCTTAACGGGAGAAACGCTGCAGTGAGCTGGTACCTGATGGGGCACTTGGGAAAGCTCGGTCCCTGGGGAGTGGGGAGGGGAGGTCTTGCCTTGGGGGAGAGGGAAGGAACAGGTTTCTCCTCAAAAATCTCTCAGTCCTTATTTTATAGAGCTTTGATATGGTGGTTGGCATTGGCAGATTTTTTCCCCCAAATAAAGAGCTGGAATTGAAAAAAGCCAGCTGGCCAAATATCACAGTTTAATTGCAGTAAGATATGGAACTGAACAAGTTAAATCTGAATTACTGCAAGATTACTCTTAAAAGGTTTACTGTACGGTGTGAGTCACAGTGTGGTTTGGTCCTTTGTCTATGCAGAGTTTGCATTTTTTTTTTTTTTTTCTTTTTATAGAAGCAGAAGATTCATCAAAGCAAATTAGACTGATGGCTTTATCAAGCCCAGAAAGGCAAGCCTGGCAGTCCCGTACGCCTATCGATCCCACAGAAGGTGAGAAAGCCCCGCAAAAGCACCTCTCCATTTCGCCAGTTATATCCTTTCGAGGAAAATTCTTTCCTGATCCTTGCTTTAAAGAAGTGATTTGAGATTAATGTAAAGACCATTTGTCATTTTGGTTATAAGAAATGCTAATGGCTTTACCAGCTTTTTGCATTTTCTCCAAATTAAGCTTGTATTGTGAACTTTTCTGGTAAGCACAAAACGGTAAAGAAATAGTCTCCTCTAAATGGCAAAGCCCAAACTGAGTCACTCATCAATTCACTGCTAATTGTCAAATGTGTTTATTGCACTGGAGAATTGATAACCTGTAATGAGACGTGATGGATTTAGCCAGCTGTGTTTCTACAATTTCAGGCTGGTGTATGTCCAACAGAAACCAAGAGAGTTACACGAGTACAAAAAAAAAGCAAAAAAGCAAAAAAAAGTACGGTAGTGTTGATTCAGCACTGGTGTATTTTCTTCTCTTCATTATTTTTGTAATAACAAGTGTCTGATAAGTGGGTTAAAGACTGACTGAAGGAGATGGGATTGGAAAAGAATTGCCATTATGTTTGTTGATATTCCTCCAGTTAATTTGAAATGTAGGCAAGTCATGGAATAACTTACACCGGCAACATATTTCATGAGACTTTCCTTCTCAAGCTAAAAAAAGAGAACACGCTGTCTGTATTAGTAAGCACGCAATGTCCTTAGATAAGTAAAGGAGTCAGAATGAATACTGTCTACACGAGAAATAAATGGAGACGGAATCCACAGCGGAAAAAGCGGCTGCTTCTTGCAGACATTTGCATCGCCCGTGGCATTGGAGCAGCCCAGTGTAAAAGTCATCTGTTGCAAAACCCTGGACACAGATGCCTGCGCTTGCCCGTCTCTCACATGATGTCCTTTCCTTTTCGGCTGAAGCTGGAGGTGCCTGCAGAGCCCTCTGCCTTGGGGACATGGCCACTGCCCTACTGCTGAGCCCTCCGTGGCACCAACCTGGCCACGGCACGCGAGCAGCCAAGGAATACGGCTGGAAGGAGCCAGCTCAGAAGTTCAGCTACCAAAACCAGAGAAGCCCCTATGGGGGAGACTTTCAGCTCCTGATGTATCAAGGCTTGAGGACAGTGTGGTGGCACCCTCCTCTGGTAATCTGCTCTTTATTTTTCCTCTTTCATTAGCAAATTTTCTCCTACCAAAATCCTGCCAAAAAAAGTTAGCCACCCCAAACACTGGGAACACTCACATGATATTTGCAGCTGACCACATCCTCCCCAAGCTTTCTTCATCTTGGCATACGCAGCTTATGAGCTTGCAGAGAACAATTCACCCCTTGCCCAACGGGACTTGTATTCAACCACCATTCCCAAGCACTCTGGTTAAAATTGGGCATGATTTGTGAAAATCTAGTATGGTCTTAAAAACCAAAGATGTTCTGATGATGCCTGACTAATGAATGCGTGCTAGCCAAAAACAGCTAATGAGACATAACCATGTTAGTCCTAAAGAAATCATAGGGATTAATCATACAACCAGATGAGCATACATAATGATAGAAGGCAATGGACGTCTTCACAGAAGACTCAGATGTCTTCTTGGAGGATAATTCGTATGGGACGCAAGATTACTGAGTTTCATGCACTGAAATTTGTAAGGCCTTTGATCTGTGCCACATGGGGTTAGATTAGAAAAGGCAAGAAATGTATACAGTCTCTTCAAATTGCAGGAAAACTTTTCCTTGATCACAAAAGAAGATATGAATCAAGAAGATTTCCTTAAGGAAAACCTCAGAGTTCAGGGTTTTGACAGTGCCCTCAAATACAATTAGGATGTGGTGAACCTTGGTTCACTCTTGAATTCACCTGTGTGAACTGAAATTGGAAATAGAAACACTACAGCAGCTTCATGCACATTTTTTCTGCCTGGATTTCATTAATATCTTCCCCGAGCTGGGATTATTTTGCTCATGTACAGTGTTCATATCTGTTCAGGCTTTGTTTGGAAGCAGAAAAACACTCCTAATGGAGGCATCCTGTATAACCTAACAGAAAATGATAGCATTCAACAGCTTTTTTTTTTTTAAACAACCATGAAAATTTAATACATAATCATATCCCACTACGGAATTCTACAAGAGTGTTAAAAATAACCCAACAGGAAGCATAAAAGCACTTATTAAATTCTACAAGTATTTACAGTAATTTCTGCATAGGACTCTATTAAATTTCCATGGCACACTCAGTCCCATTTCTACCAAGTTCCACAGAATTTTTCCAAAACGGTCAGCTCTTTCTTTCCAGTTTCGATGAACAAAGAAACAAAGCAGCCTGCTTCTTATCTGAGATCCGATTAGATCAACACCGGTGGCCGCAAAACACAGCAGCACCAGACTCTCAGCTGGTGAAATTCAGCTGTTGCCTTCAAATCTGGGCTCAGGGACTCCAGCTCCTCCTCTGCCTACCGCTCATCTCAGTATAAATCCATGCCTCTCCTGCTTTTGGCTCTCATTCACCAGTTAGTCAACTCGCAAAGCTATTGTTTTGAACTTTGGTATATTTTAGTAGCTGTAAAATTGGCCGTGTTAGTTAGAATCATAGAATCATAGAATC
>NW_009209336.1:0-478 GCF_000690835.1 Fulmarus glacialis
CCCCAAGCTACTGAGGAGAAAGTTAACTCCAGCCGGAACCAGGACAGCTACCAGCTCAGAAATCTCCTTATTGAGAAAGCGTTCTGGGCTAACTGAGGTTGCAGGAGACAGGCTAAGCACAGTAATGCTGCTGCAGAACTTGCTGACCTTCATCTCTTCCTCCACCTGGTGATGAAAACAGATATAGGATATCAGAGAGGCTGCAATTAGTCAGTTCTCATTTGTGTGGGGAATTCATATTAATTTGGAATAATGATATTGTTTCTCTTCTGAGACTGTCAGGAGCAAGACAAGAAGTGGGAAAATTTCCAATTCTAGAAGTCAACAAAATGGATAAGACTTGGAGTAGAAATTTTTTAAAAATTAAATTACATGAAAGCTCCTCTAGAGGTCTATATGAATATTCCCAATACATATGTACTAATATTTGTATTTATATTTATATTTATCTTTGTGTTCATAATTCATTATATATATT
>NW_009209337.1:0-19526 GCF_000690835.1 Fulmarus glacialis
GGCTGCGGAGGTCCGGTCCCGTGCGAGGTACTGGTACGGCACCGGGGAACTTCGGGGTGTCGTGAGGGAAGGCCCCTTCCCTGCCAGCGCCTGGTGTGTTTTTCAGAGGCACTGAGCATGCACAGCTTCCCTTAGCTTCAAAATCAGGCCATGATAGAATCATAAATATATAATATTACACTCCTATGATATTATGAGTAGAGAGCAGGAGAGTTAAATGCATACATCGAGGAGAGGCAAATTACATATAAAGGGCTTTACTGCACAATTGTCGAGCAATTCTAAAATGAAATATTTTAAAATCCTTCCAAGAATAAATTTAATTCCTGCACGCTTGTTCCCGTATCGCCTACTAGGCAAGGAAGCATGCTGGATATCTAGCAACAATTAGTGGAGTTACATCTGCTTTTAGTGTACACGGTGACTTTATCACTGATCAAACAGTCTTTTTAAAAATCCTGAGCTGGAAAATAGACATCTGTAAAAGAAAATTGCAATTTGGACATTTTTCTACGTCAGAATGAAACAGACAGCGTTAGGAAATGTTCTGGAGGAAATAAAGGAATGCATCGCAGCCTAGCCCCATAGTCAGTGTGTTACAGAAGCAGAGGCCAAACTTGAACCCAGGCCTCCGCATGGCGGGGGCGGGGGGGGGGGGGATACCTCAGCTACCCACTGAGCTATTATCTGTTCTGCGTGCAGATGGAGATGAGGCTGGGCTGTGTATCAGAAACTGAAAATTGGACCTGAGAACCCTCCCGCACAGTTTCTGTTACTGGCAAAACATATATTTATCTTGAAAGTTTGCATTTTGACATGTCAGCGTTTTTACAACAATATAAATGTGCTTGAAAAATTTTTGATCAGCCTAATGGTTAGGACCTATTAGAAGCTGCAGAACATATTCACAATCAATTCACTTATTCAGATGCATGAATACAAGCTTAGAAAAGTAATTACAGGCACCTTTTTTTGGAAATCTTGAGGCTGTGTAGTTTCCCCATGGGAAATACGAGTAATAAATTCCTACCAAAAAAAAAAGCAGCAAATGTGCTAAGCATTGTTCTTATTTATTTTTGTCTTTAATATTAAAAATTGTTGATTAAATTTTCCAGGTAGGGTAAGGGTGGTTGGTTGTAAATCCTTCATTTTAACTACTGTTTAAAAGAACAACCAGAAAAAAATTGATCTTGGCAATTTAGATCTTCTTCCTACTTTTTAAATTTTAGTTGTCTTTCTCAAGAGAAATTGATTTTTCCTTTTTTGGTGAACATATAAACATAAATTTGCAACTGATCAGTATTACCAAATCTGGCTATTTTGATTCTTCAGCTAAGAGATTACATTGAATCTATACACATCAATTAATCTATTTTAGCTTTAAAATTTTTTATTCAGAATATTAATTTCTCACCCTTTATTGTTACAAAATAGTGAATGGTACTTTACATTTTTAGTTATTTATTTATGATTTGCATCAAGTTCTGTTTGTATGAGAACTGACATTCAATTAAAATTTACATGAGGTCGTTTTAAATTGTTCATTAAGACTACCTTAAATATGCTTGATGCATTTCAAAAGCATGTTTGCATTTTAAAATATGTTACGAAACAACTGAAATAATGACCTGTAGAATGGGAATGAAATTGGAAGCTTCTAGTAGCCGTGTCCTTCACAATCTTAGAGAAAGTAGATCTTATCCTCTCATACTTAGGTTTAGCTGTAGATTGACAGAGGAAAATAGGCAATCTTACTTTTTCTACTCTTACGTTGATTTTTCGGCTTTGAGTTAAATAGTTCTTAACTGAACTACTTGAATGGATTGAAACAAAGAAGATATTCACCCTGCCTGCAGAAGAAACTGCAGCTCTCAAAAATTGCTTTCCTGCATCAGCTACATCCTGTTCCATCTGCTTAGCCAGTGACTTCAGTCAGTTCAGTGGCATCACCTTCAAAACTTCAGCAGCAAACATCTTTTTTGATTGACTATCTTAACTCATGTCAGTACACCACAGCAAGTATAAAACCTAAGTTAGCTGCAATACTAAGTATAAATTGAAGAGATGCAGATAAAATATCAACAAAATGTTATTTGATTTTTTCAAAATAATGAATTTTGGGGGAAAATATTATGGAATAATGTTGTCCAGTTAGGACAGTACTTGTAATGGGATTTTGATGAAATTCATGGAATAATGAAGCAAGGAACCCCTAAACAGTTACCCTTGGTTGTACAAAGAGATTGTTACTTTAAGGTAGAAGAGCTTATATATCTTATTTTTTGAATGATTAGTTTTGATGACAGAAAGTGCTCTATGTGAACCTTCACTTACATAGCAATGGACAAAAATTAATTTCAAGTGATAGGGGAGGAAATGATCCCCTTATCTAAAGGGAAAGGTAGTTGGGGAAATGAAGTTCAGGAGATCACTGGGGAAGGCAGAAATGGATAATAAATATAATCCTGTATAACTGCATCACTTTATTTGTGCTGAATTTTTGTACTTAATTGGGCTTTTCGGTACTACTATTTATGTGTAGTTTAATTTAAACCTGTGCTTCAAAACCACCCATTAAGTGAACAGATCTAGTCTACTTTAGGATTTTTTATGATTCTCAAGCAGTTTGATTTTTACAGATAAGAGTTGGTGCAGACTTCTGTCAGCACAGTGTCGCTGCAGAAAGAGAACAGTAGACCACTGCTGGGTGACAGCCTGTAACTCTGAAATCTGCAACCCATCCTCTCTTATGTTATCCATTTCCCATCCTCTGTGCTTCTTTGACATGTCAGACTTCCTGCACGTGCACTGCAGAGCTAGCCTATGCGTACGCACTGAAGTCAATGCTTCCTAAACTTATGCTCCTACGATGCTTGCCTGAAGGATCAGATTTAATGCATGTGTGCAAGTACAGCTGATCTATACATTCAGCGTGGTCTTAGCCAGGACACCTGAATATATAGCATGCAAGTCAGAGTTAGTGTACATGAGCTCTGATGCATTGCTGTATGTCCATAAAACCTGGACAAATACAGAAAAGCATCTGGTTGTGCCTGAGCATAATTACCACATGGAGAGAATGATGTGTGTAGGAAGCCTTGTCTATAAAGTAGCCTTATCTCTTCATTGTCCAGAATGGAGATACCTGTCACTCAGGCAGTGGAACTTCACTGCTAACACAAAAAAATGTGTTACAGGGTTTTTACCCTAAATTGTACATCTTTTCCACAGAAATTTAAAACTGGGTCTGATGCATGACTAATATCCCATTGTCATTTCTTTAGTGGGGAGGACATCTCTAACACGCATTATATTTTTAATGTAATAAATACATAGCTAGTTCTTAACACTAAACATATCAATCAAATAAGTCTCATGTAGTTTTCCAGCAAACCTCAGTGATCTTCCTTCAATTGTGGTGAGGTATTCCCTCCAACTCCTCATAAAATATGGAACTGTGGTACTCTGCCTGTGGGGAGAAAGACTGAAGCCACATAATGATGTATCTGTTCAACAGTGTGAAAGAGAAATTCCCTATTCACAGTCCTGCATAGTCAACATTACCTGCTGGTAAACTTTAAATTGCTTGAGTTGCTTAATATCATGATTAAAAGCCGTTTGCTTCTTTCTTGTATTATGTTGTGTTTGACAAAAGAGAAGAGACAAAAGTCTCACAATTGCTTGCATACCAAGCAAACAATTGTACATTGACCAATTGTACAGGTTTTTCTTATTCTTAAAATTATGGTCTAGTAATACTATAGATACCACGGGGCCTTTTAATTTGCCCATCACGAACAAAATGAAAAGCCGAAGTCTGGAATACCAAAGCACAATTATGTGACTTGTGAAACTGAGTAGGTATATCCAGCAGCTACAGAAAAATGACAGGACAAAACCTCAGACAAGCCAGCATTGTTTCATCCCAAAGATGCCAAAAATGGCTTTGGAATTATATTCAGCTTTTAATTAAGACAAATGAGAAATGTCACAAATCATCCATTGTACAGGTTACAGCAAAACCACGTAACTACTGTTAAACACTGATGTAGTTCCCAGTTTCATTTAACTGGAGTTTTTTCTTGAAGTTTACTACTGTGTCAGAGGCTGGAGTACTACAAATAACTCTAAAGCCTGGATAGCAGTTGCTTACGTTACTAATAGTAAGATGAAATGTCTGCATTCTCCTGTATTAAAAAGAGAAAACTAAGTAGAGTGAATAAAAAAGAAAACAGAAAGTATTTGTATTTTGAAAGATCTGGAGCTATATATTTGGAACGGCTCTAAAGATTAGCTTCTTTTCAGCACTATAAATTTAAAACTATAACTGAGATGCCATCTATAGTGATGAAAGGTGTTCTTATTTTTTTACCAGTGATACGTATCCTTCAGCTCAGGGGAAAAAGTCCATTTCACCAATCAAGTGGACATATTTGTGCTCCTATTTTAGGAACACATCCCTTTTATAGATATTAAACACAGTTTACTAGTGGAAAATTTTCATTTATTATAATTGCTTCATGTAGTGTCTTTCATGTAAACATTATAAAACGGATTTAGTGTTGGATTTAGAAGTTGGGGTTTGGATTATTTTGCCCTTTGTTCTTCTTTTGTATTTTATTTCTTTGGAGAACTCTTTTTTTCCCCCTTTCAGGAAATTTCACATAATCTTTTCCATTCGTCATCAGCCAGGTTGCTGATTACCAGAGTAACTGCCAAGCTTTCAACTCCTTGTCATCAATGGGCTGTGAATGACAGACAGCATTAATGTTGGCAAGCTCCCACTCTCCTTTTCGCCTTTCCCAAATGTAATTAAACTGCACTAATACAGCAAAAGAAAAGCTGCAGCTTTATTTTACTCGCCCTAATAACATAACAATTAAATCACAGAAGCACACAATACAGTCACATAAACCCATCATGACAAGGAAATTCAGAGGTAAGGGAAGTGTGTATCTACCTTTTAGAGAAAAACACGCATAGAGAGTCTTCCTTTCCCAGCACTACAGTGACTGCACTGTTTGACCTTCAGCAAGATGATATGGCAACATCTGAGTAACCACTCTGTTGCAGCCTGGTGAAAGGCCTCAAGTGTTTCCTCTTCTGTTGCACCTTTGGTTTAAGCATAAAGGGAATAATTAGCTTCTCCTTCAAATGATCTGTTATCTCCCTGGTAGGAGACAGCTGGATAAGGAACAGAAAGGATGTGGGTCATAACATACAGTTTGAACGGCATGGCATACCTTACGCACCAGAAAGAGACGGCTTTATCCTAATCTTTGAGGAAGTTTTGGGCCTTTGGTTTAAAGTTTGTAGGGGTTAGAGGACAGCCAAGAGTCAGAAGAGGAAGAAACCAGAGTCCTCACCTCACTTGCAGAGGACTGTGGAGGTTTGTAGAATGCACAGATACCACTGAACGTTTCTGAGGTAGATAAATTGTCAGTAGGTGAATTTATATACATTTCTCTGGACCAAGGCAAGTAAAGAAGCTGCTGGCCCTCAGAAAGGCAATGGAATTTACTCATAAATCTGTCATTCCTTGCACCAGTACTCTAGGACGGGAAGCAAGCACTCATACAGAGGCTGAGAACTGACTGCCATGAGCTCTGTAAGCACAGCTCTGAGGCTAGCATACATGCTGGCATGATAGCCTGTCTCATTTTTCAAGCTATCAGTAAAAATAATATAGTTTGCTTATAAGACAAAGTAAATTTATAGTAATGCAAAGAAATAGTTTGACTAAATACAGACAGAAGAAAATAAAGACTATTATACAGCTAGCCAGAAACAAGAGGCGCCGTACTCAATAGGGAAAGCGTGGAAGAGCCAGGACTCTCGCTGGCGTACACTTGAGCAATAAGAAAGGGAGCTTGGTTACTGACCAAAGTAGACACAGCTTCTAACATGACAATTATTAGGTCAGCCTGGCTAAACAGGCTCTTAAATGAGTCTGCTTGTGCAATTTTGGTGACTAATAGTGACTGTTAGCTGACAGGTGGTACCTTATAAATCCAGCCTGTGCCAGATCTTCTCTGAAGATCTGTTAGTGTGCAGTAAGTAATTTACCACTATGAACAAACTGTCCTGCAACACTAAATGCAGTTCAGTATAATGATAGTCTTCCAGAGGAAGAAACCTTTAGCTTAAACAATCTTTTAGACAAATGTTTATGTGTTAACATTCTTAGTAGATCTGGAGCAGGGGTGAATTTTTATATGTTTGATAATATGGCTAACGTGTAGTGAACAGCAAAAAGGAAAAAAGGGATGCATGTAAATCGTAAAAATGTAAACCCACTGGAGTAAAGGAATAGTGTATAGGAGGAACGCTAAAGAGATGGAGTTGAAGGTTTCTGTTAGATTTGTTCTGATATAGTACTGTTGCTTTAAACAGGCAGTTGCAAAATGCCCCAAAAGACCTTTTGGTTAAGTGTCACGATTTTCTCCTTGATTCAGCAAAGGTTGAGGCTGCAGTATTCCAAGCCAGCTCCAGGCCATCAGAGGGAGAAACAGCACATCAAACACCCACCTCATCTGCTTTTGCCATCAAGCAAAGAAAGAAGAGGCCACAAAGGACATGGAAAAAACATATCAGAAGAGCATAACTGAGCCTTCAGCTGTTCTTGTGTGTCAACCATAATTCTTGTTAGAAAAAAAAATGGCAGATTTGGTTCCTGTGTAGAAACTACCTTGAACACTTTAAAAGTCTTTCTCTGAGTGACCATGAATAGATGATTCCCCAGACCCTGTAAAAATTTAATCTGATTTTTCAGGCTGAATATTAAGCAAAGATTTGCAATAGCAATTGGTCCTAAAAATGAGAAAAAATGCTTTTATTGCAAGCAAGGTTTGCAGCATTTCAGTGTGATGGCCTTTGATTTTCATACTGGGCAGCTACATTTGAGGGACCACCAGAGGAGTCTTTGGTCCAGAACTACTCCTGGCCTCTTCACTACATCTAGATAATACCCTGGGCACATGCTAGTATCTTCGAACAAGATTAGATATATTTACAAATAGGCTGGGATCAGCTCAAGGCTGCTGGTCTGAAAATGTACCCAAAGCAATAGGAATTGTGTTAAAAAAAATGAATTTAGGTCTAGCACACAGAACAGTGTGGAAGGAAATTCTACTCTTAAGATCTTTGAACACCAGCCAGCTCCCCAGAGACTCCCAGGTGTGCAGTTTTGTGGGACTTCAGTCCTACCAGGGGAGGTTTATTTCTGTGGTTCACAATATTACATAACATTTGCATAAAAGGGGTAGGAAAAGAATGTTATTTCAGTGGTCAGTGTGCGATTTAGTATTCAGAGATGAAAAGGTTCTTCTGACTTTTTCTCTGTTAACTGACCAAGGCTTCAAACCTCATTTTCAATTAGACACAGATGCTAGTGTTTATGGACTGCATATTGATACAGGAATGTAAATTACTTGAGAGGATGACAGTTTATTAAGAGTCAATGGCTAAACTCCTGGTAAAAATTATCATACGCTCTGCCAGTGATTAAACTAATGAACATGTTCACAACTACTTGTATGGAAAGAAGCTTCTGATGGGAACGGACCAGCAGTGGACTGGAGTAATTGTGGTGCTATGGTTTTGTAGTAACCCAAAAGCATGGGTTCAGGCTTAACATTGACTGCTATTGATGTTTTGTCCAGACAGTTTCATCGTGGGATTGATTGCAAATGCCAGTCTAAACAAGCAAGGAACAAACGATTGTTCAGGGGAATGAGCATGTTTGGGAAGAGACGATCGTTTCCTCCCTTCCTGTATCTTGCAGATGTACAAATCCAGTGGAACAGTGGCTACAGGGATTCCCAAGAAACCAAGTGATTCCCACAGAGAGAACCTGATACCACAGTACTGTGCTATTGGCAACAGCTAGCCTGGAATATAGTCTCTCCCTTAGCATACCTCAGTGAAAACTCTGTGTTCACAGTGGAATAGCTTGGGGTTTACAATCAAGTTCTGTATAAAAGATGGGAAGAAAGCAGTAGATTATAATCTTTATTAGCTGGCTCCAGATCCATTGAAAAAAGAAGGCTGTAGTGTAATGTTATCATTTAAAAACTGCTGGATATTTCAGGCGTTGCAAAGTGGTATGATTTCCTTTGCATGAGTTACAAAACAGATGTAGAAAAAGTGGCCAGGAAATGTTAAGAGACAGGGGAAACCTCTGTGGAGTGATATTTTGCTAAGCAGATCATTCTAATATTCTTGAATAAGGACTAGTAATTATTATTTGCCTGGGGTTTTTGAACTAGTTCACAAAATGGCATAAAGGTTACTTGGGAAGGCATTGTCAGGGCCCTGACAAGACTAGTAAGTCTTAATGACCCTGACCAGCCTCACCTGAGGCCTCAACCCACACTCATGGACCCTGGAGCTCTATTTAAGCTCAGCCCTGGCCCTTCAGTCTTTCCCTGAGCTTTGCTGGAGAAGTAATGGGTCATAGCCATGCTGTGCAGCCTCTTCATCTGGATCTCAACCCATGGCTGACTTCCTGGCTTGACCTGGGACCTGACTTGTTGCTGTGGACCTGTCTGGTGATCACTGGACCTGACCTTAACCCTGACCTATGGACTGACTTCCTAGCTTGACCTGAGACCCGTCTCATCACCACAGTATTGCCTTAAGATCTGGATTCTTGGTTGGACCTGGCCATGATCTCTGGGTTTGTCCTACTATATCCCTTGAGTTCTGTGGGATGGGCCCTGGCTAGTGAGGCACCTGCCTTGGTGGCCCCAGCATTCCCCTTGGCTCACCTTCCTTTAGGGAACAGCATCTGCCCTGCCTGTTCCCTTACAGACATGAAGTAGAATAAGCTGTAGCAGAGAGGATTAATTAGATTTGGAATTTTTGGGGTGGGTCATACACAGGTCAGGGAAGAAATTTTGAACCAAAAGTGTTTCTGTAGATTTGTGAGACTATAGGAAATCTATTTAACTACCATCTCAGTGCACCAACTTCTGATGAGGTAGTAGAGGAATTCAGAATGGATGCTGGCAGTTCAGCTGGCTTTCTTATCAACCAGGGGCAGGAATTAGCATTTCGTATTCCTTTTAAACTTGCAGGAGTGCAGGCTAGTGCTCCTCATTCTTGGTTGGGGGCTCGAGACTTCTGCAAATCTGCTACCTGGAGTTCCTGTGGAGTAACAATTATTTAGGTCATTCAGAAGTTTTTGATTCCAAAAGGAGAAACTGAAGCGTCCTATGCTTGCTGGAATATATTTAAAAGCAACCTCTGATAAATGGGACTATCTACTACTGATGCTTCTAGTGTGTGAGCCAGGAGTACTTCCCTGCTCTTGGGTGTGGGTGCTGTGCTGGGGCAAGACCCAGAGTACCAGTATTTTACATACCCATTTTCACTGAGCCATTCAAAGGAAGCTTGGAGTTTCTCAACTGGAGAGATCAGGACTGCAGGGTGTGCCACAGATGACACTTTTTCAGTAGCAACAGTGCCCTTCCTGACGCAGAGATGATTTGTTAGAAACATCTCAAGCCCTGTTCACTTTCACTGGATCTAAGACAGTTCCTGAGTTTCTGGCAAACTTTGGAGACTATCATGTCCTCCCCACAGAGCAAATCACAGATGGAACTACTTGGAACTGGGAGTTTGAGTCTCTATCACTGCTTTGTGAAGTTAATGCTCACTTTAGCTGTGATAATCACTGAACAGCTGAATGGTTTGGGGAACTTCCAGTTCAGAAGAATTCCTGAAAATATCTCACTTAGATTTGATTTGGATTGAAGTCAAATCTGAAAAGCCCCCTCAAATTTCCATTGAACCACAAATCTTGCTTTTGAGCCAGATCTGACTGGAAACCTTAAACTGGATAAACCTTGGATAGGACCCTACATAGAACTGATGTGAATACAAGTAGTGTCACTGAAGGTAATTTGGGGTTCAGTCATGGAAATACTGTCATGTCCAAGTGAGAGCATTTCCGGGGTTAAGATTATTTTTCTCCCTTTCTTATCCTAAAAATAGAGAGAATACCTGTCAACCTTGAAATCGCAAAAGCTGTTTCAGTAACAAGCCCCCTCCATTAGGACACAATGTACGGGGTGCCTCAGCCAGCAATTTCCACTCATACAACAGACACTGTTCAGGAGCCTGTTGCAAGGGGTCCCTCCAAGTAGCCTGAAATAAATCTGGGTGGGGAATAGAAAACTCCAAAGACAGATGTAATGAGGTACAATTGTTTTGGAGTAGCACATGAAAACATCCTAATAGAAAGATAGGATATAGCTGCTTAAAATTATATAATTTGTAATGAATCTTCTATAAATACTCTTTTATTTTTATTTCCTTTTGGAGGTGGCTTGTAAGCGTCAACCCTCTGTCCTGAGCTGCAGTGGTGAGTGAGGTTAACTGAGATGTGGCTATGAACTGCCTTGAATCTGATCCTAATTGCTGCCTTATACTTCTGGTAAGTGATAAGAAGCTGTAAAGCTCCCTCATGAAACTGTGCAGCAGAAGTGATAGAGATTTCAATCCAAAGCTCATTGTGGAATCCAGTATGTTTGTATGAAAAATATAGTTGAGAAAGCTAAGATGAACAAGTAGTGGGAGTATGGTCCTACCAAAAAGCCAAAGGGGAGTTTTTGGGCTGAACTGTGTCAGATGACTGGCATTGTGAGCAGAGACAGTCTCCTGCTATTTGAGTCCCCTTCTGTTCAGACAAACTGATGGCATCAGAGAAACAGCTGACTCCTTCACCAGCCAGTTTCTCCTCGTAACAACCTGCAATGCACAAAGTTGTGACTCAGCAGGTAAGAGGGGTTGAAACACATATGCATTACTTGCTAGAATAGTTATGATGGTTTAGAAAATAGTTTCTCTCCTTTATTCAGCATATGGATCCAGTCTGTCATCTCGTTGTTTGCAAATGGACAGTAGGGGAAAAAAAAGTACTGGCACAGAGAGAAGTGGATCCTGCACACTAAAGTTAAGGAGTTGGGACAAGCAGAGAGGAGAGTCCACAGTAGGAACACTTTTGTTCACGGTGCCAAGGAAAAGCATGAAAGATGATACTATTAAGCTTGGAAAATAGGAATCTGATGCCAGTGATGTTAGAACCTCAGAAATAATGTGTCAAAGATGTTGGAACATTTAGAATACAATCTTTTACTGTTTCAATGTCATCAACATGTTGTTCTCACTATTTTCTATGACAAGAGAATTTATTGGGTCAATTTGTCTTCAACATGTTAAATGTATTATGTGTAGGCGGGTAAGCTAACCTTACTTATATAGTATTCCAAGGGAGAATGCTAACTACACTCACTTTTGCACTCTTGAAAACTGTATTTCTTGTAACATAAAATACCACACATCCATTTTTCAGAGTTACAACACTCAGGCAGGTGTGAGAATACTGTGTCTTAAAAGAATAGCTTCAACGAAGAGACGGGGTAATCCTACCTGAGGTGTTGAAGTTACACTAAAAAGTTTGTTTGGCTCTTGTTACTTTGCTTAAACTGCTCTCACATCAGATATTGGTCCATCTTTCCTACAAGAATTATCTCTCAGAATGAGGCCCCAAGATATCTTTTCTTGCTGACCCTGAAATATCTGTCCCCTTTCTGCTTCGTGCATTACTTTAATCTTCTCAGCTCCACCTTCTTTACTTTTCTGACGCTTTTCTTGATTTACAGGGAGAATTTCTCATCTTTCTCTGCCTTTATGTTTATTTTTGTCCTCCCCTCCATCCCCCCCCCCCAGGTATTGATAGAACAAATGAATACTCAACCCTTTGCATTTTCCTTATCCTTAACCCTGGCCACTTTAAATCTCCTCTGTGCTCCCAAGGGTCTCAGTTCTCCAGCATGCTCCTTCTGAGTGGGTTGCTTTTTTTTTTGTCACTGTCTGGTATAACCTGTGCAATACCTTCCACCACTGCACACACTCGAGTCCAAGTGGAAGTTGAGTTGCTTTGTGTTAATTCCACATTTTATTGCAATCTCAAAGAGACTCCAGCTCTCCAAGAGTTGCTTCTGACTGAGGTGGTCTTCATACTACTGAACTTAAGTGGCTGTTCTTTTCACGTCCTCTTCTCCACTTGGTGGCTGCCTGCCACGGTTGGTGTTTTCCCTGTCTCTGTTGGTTTTCCTATATACGCATCTCCTGTACATACATACAACTGAAATTGTGACTGTGTGTATTCCTGTACCTATGTTCCCTGACATTCTCTTGCAATCTGTTTGAGATCAGCAGTTGCTTATTTGAAATCTCACCCTGAATATCTAATTTAAATATATGCTCTTTACCTTTTTTAACTTTTGCCTTATCATTTTTCTTCACACAAATTTCCCTTTCTTCTCAAAGTAGATAATTCCTCCAGTCTCACCTTTTTCACTCGCTTACTTTTTATATGCTTTTTAAGTAGCTTGGTCTTTTCTACTCTTTAAATGGCTGTTGGTCAAAACCCAGCACATACATTTCAGCAAAGTAGTCATCCCATGCAACTAAAATGTAACAGCCCTCTTCCCCCCTAGCAAAGGTAGGCTTGGTAGTATTTCTAGATGATTAATGAATCTTTAAGCACCTTCCTGTTTCTGAGAGGGGTGCCATATGCTTGACTTTCTCCCCTTCAAGCAGAGGTGATGTAGCTGCTTTTGCTAATCATGTGAAAGGTGATATCATCTGCAGAGATGGGATAACAAGCAAACTGGAGCCAAACTAGTTCAAGGCGTTCACGACTTGAGAAGCATGGTCTGACGCCCCATTCCTCCTCCTCCCCACTCTGCCAAATATTTCTTCAAAACATGACATTGGTTTCTTCTCTTGCTAAAATATTGGTCCTTGCCATGCTGTATGTCTTGTCATAGGTACTACAATCTGCTCTCCTTTGGCTTTATAACAGTAACTTCACTTATCCAAGCTAAGCCATTAGAAGCCACAGTCCTTGCATGCTAGTCTCACAGTCCAGTCTCTTCTTTTCCCTCCCCACTTTAAATCACTGCATTGGCTTTTCACACCAAGCAGAAACTCATTACTGTGACCTTTCAGCACTCAGTACCTCTCTGCTGACATATCCATCAGCTTGACCCCAGCAAACACCTTACTTTTACAAACTGGTATGGACTATCTTCCTTCCCTGCTATCTTTCCTTTAACCAAACCCATGTGCCTAGAACATTGTGCTGGATGTTGTGCCCTGCAGCCTCACTTATCCTCAGATCCCTTCCTCAGTTGCACTGCAGTAACCTCTCCATTCTTCTGAACTTTACCATTAATGATATTAAATGTCCAAAAGAAACAATCCATTCCTTAAGTATCAAACTACTCTTGTGCTTTATGGAGATGTACATCTCATCATTCATTGACTATGGTGTCTAAGGAAGAGCAATCTCTGACTGAAACTTTTTTCACAGTTGAGGTGTTTGTATGGTCACTCTCCCACACATGGATAATTGATGTCTAAAAATATCTTAATCTAAATGACACTTATCTCCTCAGCAGAGGCAATTGTAGGGTTTCTGGTCACTTGAATGCACTAATGTTTTAAGAATTCAGTTACTCAGTTTGGAACACTTGCTGTCTGACAAATTTGGTTAAAAGCTGTTAATGACTTGTCGAGGTACTCTGGGAGGGACAGATGTGCACGTGCACACCAAGAACATGACTGCATATGTAAAAAGCCTAGAAAGAAGCTTCTAATGTCTGTAGGCACGGGCTTAATCTCAAGCTGTTTTATTGTTGCAAACCTTGTTTATCTTCTCTCGCTGTCTTACACTGTCATTCCTGGTAACGTTGCCTCACCTACTACACCTTTTATTAGGTGTAACGCATACTTATATAAGCACTCCCTTGATTCAGTTTACATGGGTATAAGATTATAGGTGGCATCAGGTGTTTCCCCCTCTTTTCTGTTGTTGTTCAGACCATCACCTGCCAAAATAGGTCTGCAGAGAAACTAGTGTACGTATCCTTTAAACATATAAAATTATGTATGTAAAATGTTTTTGAGAAGTTCTACTAGTTTGTAGATTTGAGGATTTTGTAACTTAGCACAAGGCAATTGAAAAAATAGTTCTTTACCAGTGTGTATAAAGGGAGAAGCTGGATACTTCTTTTCTCAGTTTTATTGTTTTTGTTGAAAGAACAAAGAGCTCTGGTGGCAGAGGTCACGTCTGTGTCTGCACTTTGTACAGTGGCAAGCAGTCAACACATAGTCATTGATACATGGGCAGGCCAATTTGCAAATAGGGGTGCTTTAATAACATGTCTAAACACAGAACTTGGGCACTCTACTAAGGTCCTCCAAGGCTCACACAATTTGAATCAATTTGGCAATAATGTTGGGCACTTTATAAAAGCCAGACTAAACAAAAAGAATTTTTTTTAAAAAAGACTCACTTGAGACATGGACATTTGGACATTATTTAAACCACAAAGCAAAATGGGTGCAGGGCAGTACAACTGGTAGCTGTTGAAATAGATCTGGAAGTTGGAAGAATCTCCACTTGGTTTCACTGATGCAAATCCTTTTAAAGGCAAGAACTCAGTGCACTGCAACTTTCCAAAGCTGTAGCAGGTAAAAAGATTCGAGTGATTTCTCTGAAGTGGATGAAATGACAGCAGCATAAAAATATCTTTCCAATATCTGATTGTGTTAGGGCTTTAGCTAAAGTGTAATTACACTAAGAAAGCATGACTCCTAATGGGACACTGTAACCTTCATGTTGTTTGAGTTCTACTGTGAATGTAAAGAATTACAGAACTATCTTTGTCTAAATATGGACAATAACGAGAGAAGTATTTAAAATTCAGGGTTAAAAAAGAAAGCAAGAAGATGGAGTTACAGTGTGCATGTAAGCTCCGTAAGGCAGGGTCTGATTGTTTCTCAGCATTTACACCATGCCCAGATTAATAGAAGGACCCTGATTATGGATCTGGAGCAACTGGAATTAGAAGATAAATGCATCTTCAAGACACCCAAATCACAAAGCAATAGCATCTGAGAGAAAATGTCATTAAACATGCTGCGTACATACTACATACTAAAATTAAATCCACTAACAGGATGCTGAGTCAGAAGGTTTTACAAAGTTGGGGGCTTTGTATACAAAATTCATATTACATTCTGCATGTATATTAGGCAATAATTTCCAGCTTCCTTAATTTGTTATTTGTTTACATTTTTCCTAATTACTATCCTTAATTTTGTTTCATTACTTCCCACAATGTTAAACCACATAAAAGAACATCTACAAAGTGAGTAGTACTTATCACTATCCAAATGAAAGTATAACAAAACCTAAACCCGCTAATTCTGCAACTGTGCTGAGGCATCTGTGCTGTAGCAAGGTCACAGCAGAAGGCTGCAAGAGAGGACTCCCGGGTCTAGCCTCAGGTCTGCCAATAAGTGATTTTTGGATGCCATCCAGCTTTCACTGATGTTAATGTTAAAACTCGCATTGAGTTTAGTGACTTGTTTCAAGTCACACAATCTTCTTATGCCTTGATTTACTTTGACCAAAAAGGAACTGAATGAAGAATAAAACAGAGTGCACTTTTTCCCCCTCCAGAAACATTTTCTAGGGGGAGGAGGAAAAAGGGGAATAAACAAACTACTGGAACAGGCGAAAATATATCCAAATAGGAGAGAAATTGAGTGATTTGGGTTGCAACACAAATGACTTCTAAGCAATGTTCAGATGCGCCCTTAAACTTTCTGTCTTGTACTTAAAGTACTTGCGGGGCAAACCTGAGTTCATACCCCTGATGCCTGGCTCTTGGGAAGTTAATGGATTCCCTGCTTTCCTGGAAAAGCCCTAACTAAAGAGAAGACCATTTTCTGAAATAGAAAGGGGATTTGAAGATGGGTCTTTTTCTCCATTAAACTACATTTCTCCATTAAACTACTAGCCATTAAACTACACAAGGGCAAAAAATAACCTCCATTTTATTTGAACAACTTTCCTTATGAATCTGGCCACTTCTTTCCAAATTTTCATTTTTCAGAAATGCTCAGAAATAAAACACTTCAGGTCAAGCAGAACGTTTCCTTTTACTTGAAAAGGAATGTTTTCCCTTTCCTTAAAGCCAAAAGTGTTACCATGGGTCATACTGAAACCAAAAAGTATATTAGATTCAGCTACCAAAATCATTTATTCACACAGCTTCATGGCAGGGTGTTTTTCATGGCAAATTAACAACTGTAGTATGCTTTGGGACCTTTGGATGAAAGGGACTATAGAACTGGAAGGGATTATTAGGTATATTTAATTTGCCTTTAGTAACATGATGGAGGAAATAACCAGTATATTAAACATACATGAAATATTTTTGGAATGTATAGTCTGTTGGAAAGGAATGAATGGTTCGTGTTATTAGCTGGGAAGTGAAGTATATATAATCCACTGTGTGTGGTTGTTATCAAAGCCCTACCAGGAATGCAAGACTAAATGTGCTATTTTTACCTTCTTTTTTTTTCTCCTGCTTTGTTTGTGGTTTTGGCAGAACAAAAAGAGACCTGGATAAAACGAGAGAGATTGTTCTGCATTTATCATGATTGTATTTGAGGCACTGTCTTCAGTATGAAGGCACAATAAGCTTTTCATTTATTATTTGCATTAGAGTAGAGCATAGAAGCCTAGGCTGATATTAAAACTCCACTATCCTAGGCACTCTGTGTACTTATGGGGAGGAACAGTCGCTGCATCCAAAGAGTCTACGATAAAATAGTTATGGCAAATGATGAGGAGTGAACAGAGTCACAGAGGAGTACCTCTGTTTTTACCTCTTACCTGGAACATAACAAAGCCAGTGCGTGGGTTCTGGTCTGCTGCCTCCCCTGTTCCTTATTCTCTTGAAACATGCTGCCTTCCTCTGGAATTACTCTCCCAACAGCCCATGATCCCAGTAAAAATATCATCTTTTCTGTCCACAGATTTCAGCAAAGGCAGTGGATGAGTGTGATACATGATTCACTAGAAGGTGCACACATAGGTACCCGTGTTATTTTAACTTCGTTGTGACAGAAATTTAAAAATAAATATATTCCTTTCATGTCCCAAACCTGACCTGGCAAGAACATTCATTTAAAGAAGCTGGTGATAACGCCATACAAGAGATTAATCAGCCTTCAATCCATACCGTTTATAAAAGAAAATGGGATGGTACAAGCCTAGTCTTATTTTATTTCAGTATTTTAACAACAGATGCAATGCTGCCTTTGTTATTATCCTTTATTCCTCAGACAGTGTTCCCCCTCCTAATTATTACTTGTCTTCTTTAGTAAGATTGAGAAATGGCATTCTTTGAGCTCAGGTAAATATCAAAGCAGTTTTACTTGTAATGACAGAGCGGCTTTCACTGGGGAGTTAAGTGTAATGGACTAAAAAAGGAATTCAGTACGCTTTCCAAGTTAAATAATATATTAATTTCTTCCAAACAGAGGTCCCCAGCCCCACTTGAAAACAACGGTGCTTATAAAGACCTGCAAAGCTTGAGGGCAGTTTAGCAAGCAGTAGCCAAGAAGCAAAAGGGATTAGGGCCAGCTCCTTCAGTATAGTGCTCTGTGCGAAAATAGCTGGTGATGAACAAAGTTGCTCATCGTATCCCTGCGTGGGCTTTGTCCCGCTGCCGGCCCAGGGCACCCTGTGCAGGGACCCGCTCCGTGGACACCAGACTGTGTCCGTCATCTCTTCCTTGATTTTTGCCTCTTCAGCCACTGGCAGCGAAGCACATTACCGCCACAGCTTTTGCTGCCATTCCCCACCATCTGAGCATCTCTTCACAAGGGCTGCTATCTCTTGCAGTTCATCACAACATGTGGCATTTTCCTTGGCGCCTCAGTTGCTGCAATCATGATTATACCCCCCTCAAAAATGGCTGGTTTTCAGCTTTTGTGATTGCAGAGAACAGTTTGAATACAGAAATTCTAAAGGTTTGAAAATCAAAAGGCAAGTTAAAAAACAGGCTTTTTTCTTTAATATCTTCCTTTAGGCGGATACTCTTTTGTTTTAAGTATGTGTTTATTTAAAAGGAATAGGGGAAGATAAGAAACTCATTCAACTCAGTGGTTTTAACCTCTAGGAGAATTCTTTGGGATTGTGCTGAAAAATCAATGTGTTGAATGATTTTTCTGGCAATATTTTTCTCTCTGAAACACCATTTTTTATTTCAGGAAAGGTTTGGAACAAAAATTCCAAACAGTTTTATGTAGAATTTAGTGATTACCCTCTGTAGAGTGGCTTGAGGTCATTAAAAGTAGTATTGCTAAGAGCAAGTATGGGTACAGGCATGCTTCGCTACGTGGAGATGGAAGCATAGACTTATTCCAGCAGAGAGGTGAAGTGGAAGCCCTAACTTTTTAATCCGCCCATCTCAACAAAACTCCATATAGTCTAAACTCCTCCGAACACATCTATACATGTACATGTGTAAACCTATGGATGGAAACGTATAGAGCTAAAACAGAGAAAGCATGGAAGCCTGTATTCCACCACTCTCTTCAGCATAACCATGATTAATGCATTCTTATTTAGGTAGAGAGAAACAGACTTTCAAAAGTGTTAAGAAATAAAGGAACATTCCCTGAAACTGAGAAATTTGCAGACTATCACAGATATAGCAAAACTGACAGAACTGGCCAGAAATTTACCATTTAAGAACTACTTCAAAAAATCTAATTTTGTTCATTAAATTAAAATAAATTTCATTTAAATCAATACTTTATGAGTGAAATGATCTTTTTCACTTTGGGAAAAAAATCAAGGATCTGCTTCACAGGCTTCGTTTATCAGCCTTTCCATTTTTCTATGTATTGTTCTTTTATTATTTCAAAACAAGCTAGTAGTAGTACTAGCTAGAAACTAGTAGAAATCCTCTCTTCTTTAGACCGAAGTGTCAAAATGTCAGGTTTTTTTCATTAAAATATAAACAAAAAACAGAATTCTGAATTCTGAACAGAATTCAGAAACAGCTCCTCTTAATTATTTTTGAAGAGATCGTCTCCTGGACCACAGTGGTGACTGAGTGAGTGTTCGCATCATGCATTCTTCCTAATACCCGGGACCAAGGTACAAGTAAGAAAAATATGTAGATAAAGTGTGTTTAATTAAGACATTTCCCTCCAAATGGTTTGGTTTTGGTTTTTAAGTAGGCACTTAAAGATATTTAGTCGGGAGAAGGGCATTGGAAGGCATTTCCTGTGAGGTCCTGAAAATGTTTTTACTCTGGCCTGTAACAGGGGGCAAAAGAAGTCAAAAACTCTGGCAAATACAAACTCTCATCTCCTGTGACAGCTAATGGCGCTCTACGGGGGACACAGGTCTCCAAACGGGAGGACCTCAACGGGCAGCTGCCTCCTCACCTACCGCCCGCCCTGCGAGGTGCGGGGGCAGAGGCGGGAGGAGCTCCGGGCGGGAGAGGCCCCCTCCCGTCCGCCCCCGCCTCGCAGCAAGGGTAGAAGAAAACCCCCAACCTCGCCCCAAAACGCGGGAGGTTTTTACGCTGCGGCCCGGCGGCCTCCCCGGCCTGGACTCGCCGCGGGGCTGAGGCGAGGGG
>NW_009209338.1:0-330 GCF_000690835.1 Fulmarus glacialis
AGGGGACCCCCCGGCCCCAGCAGCGAGCGCCGCCGCACTCACCTCCCGGCTTCTTTCTTCTTTCGCTTCAAAGGTGGCGGTGAAATCAGTCAGTAAAAGTCACCCAGCATAGAGAGGGCTTCCCCGGCTCTCTCCTCGGCGCTTACGTGACGGTGCTGCGATCGCTGCCGCAGCCCCGGAGCTGTTTTTCACTCCTCTGCGCGGCTCATCGGCACTTGCCAACAATGAGCTGTGTTTCTTACCCAGCTTTGGCCACAGCTAATATAGGATTTCAGAAGGGAGGAGCAAAACCCTTACAGGCAACCAGAAGTAAAACCTGGAGCAAGCGAG
>NW_009209339.1:0-42991 GCF_000690835.1 Fulmarus glacialis
CTATTCGCAAATCTCCAAAACATTTCTGCTTAACAACAACTTCATGCTTGAACCATAGTCCTCTTAGCAGAAAATTTAACCCTCCTGCTAATCTATCTGGTGTTAGTGATACTCCTTCTGCTCTCAGGCGTGGCAAATGGTGTTCCCAGCTTTCCACCTTTCCTTTCCATCTTCACTGCCTAATGATTTAAGGAGCTTAACTCCAAACTAGCAGTTTCTCAATCCAAATATCCATTTCCTCCAAACAACAACAACCCTTCTCCTTACCAGTTTCGAAGGGGTTATGCTGGAGGCTTGTTTTATTCAGCCAGCTTGCCTCAGGCAGGCATTGTTCTTACATAGTATCGCAAGGCACTGGATGCCTGCAACCCCAAGCATAAACGAACTTGTTGATGCACCAGTGTTCCTCATCGGCAAGGGGTACAGAAATCAGAAGCTTAAGTGTAAACATGGATCAAACTCCTACAGGAAAATGGGCATTACGTTTGCTTCCCAAGGTGTACTGACCTCAAGTACTTGAACCAACCTAAGTCTTAGGGTAGAGCAACCACCTCTTCACCAGCCTCATCTGTGAAAGTGCAAGTTTGCCTCCCTCTCGAAAGGATGTTTGTGGGGACTCATGAAAGGTACAGGACTGCTGATGGCAAACAGCAGGAAGAAAACCTCGAGCACTCTCAGTTCCTGGCATTACGCAGCATCTCCTACAGTCATGCCTGCGAATGCAGTGATGGGATTTCATCCATTGCCAGGCAGGAGTCTTCAGAGAGGCTTATACCCATTTTACTGTATTCTATATACAGGCTTCTCTATACAGGCAACAAGCTGGCAACTGAACAAGTTCTGAGCTATGTTTTTAAATCTTAATGACAGACTGTAAGACAAAATATACTAAGCATGCCCTCAGTGTGGTTTTCAAAGAGGTTCTGTGTATCATCAAATCAAGAACTTAACATGCCAACTGGCTATCCCCACCTATTCTGGAAGCCAAGACATATATTAAAATGTAGAAGAGCACTGTGTGACTGCTTCCCATCCCCGATAGTAAGAAGGAGGTACACACCCCACCTCGGTGATCAAGAAGAGATAGCACAACTTTTTCACCAGCACTCCTCCAAAAAATAGTCAATTTTCTAGCAGAAATCAAGGCTTACACAATGTCACTTTCAAAGCCTAGTTTAAAAAGGGTTAAGCTTCTCAAACCAAGGAATTAATATGGAAATGGTTACACAACCTTCATGGGCTCCTCTAATTCCTTTTTGGGACTAAACAGACATGTATTTGTAATATACCCTAATTAAAAAAAAACATGAACAAGCAACATATTTTTCAGAAGCCAATCTCTTCCCATTTTATCTCCTGGTACAAAAGTATTTCGGCCTCAATTATTTCAGTCCTGCCCCCAATCTCCTTCCCCTCACCCACGCTTTCTTTTCAAACAAAATGAGCCTGTCCCTGTGTGTATCGTCTGGAACAGGATTAAAGTTTCACACTGAGCCTGTTGCCTGGTTTGCAGTAGCAGATGATCTGTTTGAAAGCTTCTTCTCCAGGCGAGACAGATTTGCTACAGATTTGGAGTTTTCTTCAACCCACAATCTCCTTTAGCTTACAGGTAAAACCAAGCTGGAGGAAACCTTTCCTCAGCACTCAGTAGAGCTCCCAGCAAGTAACTTTTCTACAATACTTAATAAAAGCATTCTTTTCAAAACATGTCCTATGTTGACATCACATTTCTTGAATTCTTCAGATCTTCTTGTTTGAGGGTGGGAAACAAGAACATAAATATATATATACACTCATCCACCAACTCGGACATAGGCATTAAAAAGAGTAATAGTAAATCAGAACTCTATCCCTTACCAAGCATTTTGATAGGTCCATTGCTTTTTTTAAAAAATAATAAAAAAAGCTTTCCTCTTGCTTTCTGCTAAGATCACTTGCTCTGCAGATTTTCAGCTTCGGTATTAAACTGGTACTGAAAGATTGGCATAGATTCTCTTCCAACACGAAGTACAACAGCCACGCAGCAATAAGCAACAACAGAATCGCTTCAGTGGTAAGCATCAGGTTCATTTAATTAATTTAATAACATTTTCTGCCAGAAGCTATGTCACAGCCACCAGATCCAGAAGATTGCTTCAAAACAGCATCTCTGCTGCCTGTGTTTTAGTAACCCACTTGTAGTCAGCATCCATCAGCTTTACTATTTCAGCCTTCTTCCCATGGCAGTTGGCTTTAAGTAGAGGTTCTTTATCATGAAGGCCAGCCACACGCACGAGTCACACCCCTGCAGCAGATAATACAAGCCTTGCCCCAAACCAATTACTTCAGTGAGGAAAAAAAAAAGGCATTTGGAAAATAAAAGTGTAAGCAAGATAAGATCAAAAAGGTATTACATGATTCAGGACCATCTCTGTCAGAGATCAAAACCAGTAGATGTGAAAACAGCCTCTGGGGACCTGCTGTCCCTCAGAAAGACCAGCACACTTCAATTTCTCTCTCTAGTCCCACATGCCAACGGCCCAAGAACTGGGGAGCCTTCAGGCAGTAAGTTCCTTAAATGACGGATACTGATAAACCCAGAGGTTCTTCCACCAGCTGAGCTACAGGCCCATTGCTTTGCATTCAGGCATTAATTAGTGTCATTGCATCTTTGCAACATAAAGGAACTCCTCCTTCCTCAGAGCTGTGTGTTTGTCACTTCGTATCTTTGACTGACTGGAAAAAAGGTCAGTTAGATATAAATAATCCACCCTTCGCATATTCGTTCTCTAAATTACTGAACATAACTGTTTGCTGGTCTTGCAAGAGCCATCTTAAGCTTGAACTTGTGAGGTTTCCTGCTTCGAAGATCATTATAACAACCCTGAAGTGTGTTTTTTACCATGCAGTATCCCTTCTTCTCAGGCAGGGCTGAATTAAAGATCAGGCCGCTGCCTCCTCAGGAAATCACGAGGTTTGTTCTGCCCCATCCCCTCCAGACACCAGCCTCCGCAAGCGGCCACTATGTGCCTGTCCTGCCCACGTTTCCCCTCTGCTGTAATTGCCTCCCTGCCTGGGGCTGGGGGAGGGATTGCAACCAGAGAGCCCAACCAGCCCCTCTCTGTGTCTCTTCTCCCCTGGGTGCCACCGGTGGGAATGCACCCCTTCCCAAGAGCAGCCGGGGGACAGACGGGGTCTTCCTGTAGGTGCGCTCCCACGGCTCACCTGTAGATTTGTATCGCACGCCTGCTCTGAGCTGCCCGCTGAGATGTCATCTTAGGGCTGCAGCTCACCGTTCCCAGGCTGACATCCCCACCCTAGCTCGCAGGCATTGACAAAACCACCACTTGTTCCAAAAGTCAGAAGCCCTCCAAAGGGCGCTCTCTCTCACCTCTTCCCCTACAGCAGGGCTAACCCTCCATCAGCTTGCTGCTGGCAACGTCTGAGCAGCCCTTTGCTCACAGGCACTCCCACAGGGGTGGCTGCCACGCTGGACCCCGGCTCTGCTGTCACCTCTGCCGTGGCCTGAGGAAGAAGAAAGCCAACCCATGCCTTTAGCACCTTGAGACAACTCCAAATACACAAAGATGGATTTCGAAGGCCCTGAAGCTCCACTTCCACCCTGCTTTGAGTCTTCAGCAAGACTGATGAGCCTTGTGCTGGTCCGCAGGAGTCATCCTCACCTGAAGCAGGTCAAGTCGGTTCAGAGGGTGCCTTTTGTTCCCAGCCACGTTTGACAGGGAAGCCCAACTTCACTGTTAACTCTGCTTCCTTGATTTGCTTATGTGGCAATCAATTTAAACCTGCAGTATTTTACTTACACCAAGCAGAGTCTTAGAAATGCAAGCACATCGCGCTAAGGCATAAAAATAAAAGCAGAAGCAAACAGCTCACTGTTGTTTAACATGCATGAAGTTAAATAAAAAGGAAGTGGAATTACTATGCAGGGAGATACTAATTCAGCAGCTGAGACTGAATTCCCCGAGCCCAGACAACGTAATGCCTGCTGCAGCCAAACAACCTTCCCGCAGCCGCCCCAAGCATGCCCTCTGCAACCAAAGAGCTACAGCAACCCAGACTGCTGATTTGGCCATTGGCTTTCTGCTGAGACCACCAGCAAGAAAGCAAATGGGTGTTCTGGGTTTTGGTACATCGCTATGAACAGCACAGACAAAAAAGAGGAAGAAAAAAAATCCAGACTGAAGCCTACTCTTTAAAGTTATGCGAGAGGTACACAATGAGCTTTTCCCCCAGCAAAGGTTCCAGCTACGATTGCAAAACCTCACCTATCGCACAGGGACTCTTTCATGAGGTCTCCCAGGGTCACTAATCACTTCAAAATCAGCAGAAAGGTGGCATGGCAAGGATCCTACATATTGGCATGACTGGCTGGCAGAGCTAGTTGTCTGGGGAAAGCCAGCATACTGCAGCCATTACTCCCAGCACTGTCTGAATTTACAGACTGGAAGGCCATGAGGGTCCATGGCTGGTTGTGTCTTGGCTCACTGGGCATGAGTATGGGCTCAACTACCCATGCCATGTGGCTCATGTTGGTTTCAGGACTAGTGCTCAAGTTCAAGCACATGTTTCTTTCATGCTTGTCCCTCTCTCCTCGTTTTTTCCCAAACCTGAGCTTTACCACCTGGCAAGAAAATGGCTCACTCCAAATTCAAGCCAGAGCGTGACCCAACATACATGGACAACACGCCTTGCAATTAACTGGGACAAGCTTAGGTACGATACATGCCAGAGTACTTCTCTGAATTCTCTTTTTTAAACTACAGCATTTTTTTCTGAAAACCAACTAATCTTCACCTATGACTCTCCAGTCATAGAAATTAACTTCAATCCTTTGTAAAATTTACCTTTTTTGTTAAACTATGGTGTTTTATTTGAAGTTAAAATGTAACTATACTTTAATACCCAGCTGGTGGAATTTGTTAGATTGAAGCAGATATGCCTCAGCTAACTGTAGCCTTCTAAAAGCCAGCTTTCTTGTCTAGACTAGTCACCTAATTTCCCATCTACAGAGAGATAAGAACTTCCAGAGGGTCTTTCAGTCACATTAACACAGCAATCTATTCGTGAAGAATCATCTCTGTGAGGGCACCCCTCTCCTTCCATTGACTATGAAGGAAACTTTGTCAACTTAGATTAAGGGACTACACTTTAGATATCTAACGGCATGTGAGACAAGTCCCTCTCCTCATTAAAGATATGTTATCAAGCTTCTTTTACCATGTAGACCTTCCCCACAATATTATCAACTCATCATTTAATATTAATTTCACATAAATTGCTTTCCCAGGCACTAATATATCAAGACTAATTTCTAACAGCCATTAAGCAACCAGAAATGAAATTATTTTAAGAACTCTTGAGATGAATTGCTTTACACTCTTTATGACATTCATTCACGGTTCATAATCTTTGTTGCCTCTTCCAATAATTTAAGAGACAAACCACTGCTGGGAACAGTACGAGTCCTTCCACGCCCTCCAGCTGACAAAAATTCGCAGAGTTCAAAAGAAATCTTGGAGAATGGGAGAAGAAAAAAAATACACAAAGAGCAATCACTACAGATATTGAGATTTATTGCCGATTTCCCCATTCTGCAAAGCTGTCAACCCACTGCAGTTCCAGAAGGGGATTATCTCCAGAAGCCCCACGGCCTCGGTCACCGTGCCAGTTCAGACGACGTGACTAGAGACCTGTGTGCAGCAGCTTGCTGCTTACAGAACAGTTGGAGACAAAATCCATCCTTCCTGATCCTGAATTCATGGCAGCATCTGGGCTCTGACATTGTTTGGTACAACCTGCTGTCAGCTTCCAACAAAAAAACTGGGGGCATCCAGTGGGGAATGCTGCTTTTCCTGAGTTCAGCTCCCTGTACAAGAAGGGAGGTTCTGAGAGGTTCTCACACAGAGCCATCAGCATGAGACAGTGCAGTTTTTCCTTTACCACATCAATCAGAAATAGTTTGTCTTGTGCTTTGAGGCAAAGGCTCCTAACCCTCCTGCCAACTATGCTGCTCTCTTACCAGCACTATTAATAGTATAGTTTTTCTTTCTTAATAAAAAAACAATAGGTCTCTCTCCTTGTGTTTGGTTGCACTTCTTCATTCCTAAACATGATAGGGTCTCTAGGCTGCAAGTCAGCTCTTTTCCAGCTGGTGAGATCTGGTTCCTCTTTATGTGCCTGTCCTTTCAGTGTAAACAAGCAAAGCTTCTCCAACTCCACTGATCACAAGGCTGTAAACAAAGTATACCACAAATTTAGCATTGGGCAAGTCCCTCTACTTGATACAATGCCAAACAGCACAACATTAAGAGAAAGGTATTATTTTGTCTAAACACATTTTTCAACCTAGAGACGGTAACCCTGGCGATTTTTTCATTCGTCTTGCTAAGAAAAGGCTGAAGTCAGAAATGTCTTATTTAACTGATCTCATCAGAAACTACCCTCCCTATATTTTAGGGCTGGTGGTACTCACGTGAAAATACACAGACAGAAATCTAGATAGAGAAGGTTGCACCTAGTTACAAGAATAGCTGCACACCCATATGCTAGCAAGAATAGGAAACGAAGGGCAGGAGAGTTTGAACCTCACTAGGTTAATGATTCCCCCTTTGCAATTTGTGTTTGCGTTCTGTCCTGAAAACTTGCCACTTGACGAAGTCAGGAGGAAATGTAAAGCGTAGGTTTTGGGGACTGAGGAAATCGGGAAAAAGAATTTTGCTCTGGGGAGATCCCACAGGCATAGCGAGGCTGGTAGAAATTCCCGTGTTTGCTTCTCTTTGTGAGGAACCTGGTGAAAGAACCTGCCCCAGCCGAAATGGCATGTGTGCCCAAGCGCTTCCTCCCTGTGCTGCTCACAGTGCAGTGATGGCACTAACGCTTCTCTCCAAGAGTCAGACTAGAAGCAGGGCTCCAAATCAGGATGAATGGTTTTACAAACAAAACCATTCACTGAAATAAGCTATCAACCCACTCAATCCATGCAACAGTTAATAATCCCCAAATCTCCTCTGCTATCTATCATAGCTGGCAGGAATGTGGTAGGATACCGACTTGCCTCCCCTTTTACAACAGTGCAAAGCTAAGTGTACTGACCTTTCATCTTAGCCTGATGGCTTAGTTAGCTTATGAAACAGAAAAGCTCCTTAACGAACTTTATAAACAAAACAAACTTCTGTTAAGTTCATTTGTAAGTGGGCTTTTTTTTTTCCTTGGGAAAAAAAAACCATGTAAAGCTGAAGGCTCTCTGGTCTTTAATAGCATTACATTCACTTAAATCTTAGCTTTGGTGAGCTGTTTTAAAAATCATATAATTGCCCTTGTTCCTGAGAGGAACAAACATTGTGTAACAACAGTACAATATCTTACAGTTACACAGTAAACAGCCCTGGAAAGTAGGTGCTACAGACAGTCTGTAGACAGTCCACTGTGGAGACAGAATACCTTTGGATGTGGAATTACCAACAAGGAGCAAAAGGCTGCGAGGACTGCAAGCTTTTCAAAAAGATCTAAAACATGTGAGTCTGCTTGCCTGTAATCACCAACAACCTCTGAGCGCTTTTCTCTGGAGAGGGTTAACCCCCATGTCTTGCCTGGGTTTCAGCTCCAGTTATAAACATACCCTCTGCATTAATTCCTTTGGAAGCTAAGGTTGGATAATGTACTCTTTATCCTAAGGAAAAAAACCCACCGCATATAGGAAGATCTAAAACCAACAGAGCCTTAGAAATGACTCAATTTTTTTTTTTTCATTTCTATAGATGTGTTTTTTCTACAACATTTTTAACAGAGACTTTAAAAAAGAAACCTATCTCTGATGTATCGTTCTAAAAATTAGACTGGCAATTCTGTACAAAAGATAGTAAACTGTACAGTCCTGTTCTGTAAAAAGGTGCCCGCGTCTAAATTGTTCTTTAATATCTTATGTCCTACATCAGAGAAGAAGAATCCCTTTCTGAAGGATTTGAAATCTCAGGTATCCACGTGCCCATGCAATCCAGATTACTAGGCCAATAGAAACCATCATTGTAACTTCAAGATGAAGCAGAGCAAAAAACATGGCTAAACGCCAACCCCTGATTTACCTTCAATTTACCATCTGGCAAATCCTCTGGCTTCTGTTTATTGTGGGGTGACAGCTAACTGCATTTGACCATCACTCAGAAATTAACATATGATATTGTCCATGACAACACTGGAGCAACACTAAAAAACTCAGTGATTAATGATTTCATGAGTGCTTTGCAGCTGCTATCATCTAACAAACTACTTCCAGAGCGTTGCTGATAAGCCAAGGCACTGCTGATGCACAAGCAGTAACAGAACTCAAATAAATAAATAAATAAATAAAATGGTTATCTTTTTGAATTATGACAATCTCTCAGATGGCAATCAAACTGTGAGGGGAAAAAAGGAAGCTTAAAGCTTTTCAAAAGTAAGCAGATTTGTATTTCCAACAACAAATCTGTCTGCAGAGATACATGCCTAACCCCGTATTTAGTTTCTTTTTGCATTGCAGAAGCATTTAGGAGCATCAGCCATGGGCTGGGATTCCCTTTCGCTGGGTGCTGTACAAACACAGACCAAAAACATCGTCTTTGACCAAAGCAGTTTGCACCCCAATCCTTTATATTATTATCTAAAAATTTCAGGTTAGGTGATCCATAATGCGTGGCCACATGTTAAAAAATCCAGATACAGCTTTTGGAAAAGTTTGTTACCATTATTTCATTTTTCTACTATTTTCATTTTATGCGTTCACAGTACACACTGTTTTAGGGAAACCTGAATGGACTCTATTGGTTAAAAGGATGCTGTCACCAAACCATGACTCTTGTGTTTTATTTCCAATTCCACCACTAATTTATAGCGTGACTTTGAATGGGTCATTTATTTGCCTATTGCATCCATTTGTCTAACTGTAAACCATGCGGAGTGAATTGCGGTGAGGCTTAATGTCCAAAATGTCCATGTTCTCCCACAGAGGCAGAAGAACCACTCTTCTATTTGTATTACTGTACTGCATCCATCATTGCACACCTGGTTCTCCTTACACGCAAAATATTACTGGGACTAATAGAACTTGACATTTTAAAAGTATTTCCACATGAAGCACTGCGTAGAAATTCATTTTTACTGTTAAGAAAAAAGCTCACGTAGGCACTTACCAAGAAATTGTTAGTACGTTGGCAGTCATGACAAAGAACAATGGTGATAAGCTAGCAGTGATAACCTGTTAAATTGAAAGGAAAAAAAAAAACGCGTTGTGAACTTGTGATATCACAAATGAAAACTGAAATACTTTTCCTGAAATTAAATTTTTGCACATGCAGTCATATTTTTTTTCCTTTTCTTTTTGTCCTTTGTTTTCTTAACCATTAGATGCAGTAGCTAAAATATATAGTCAATGGAGAGGAGAAACCCAATGAGTCTCTGCTAAACAGAGAGACATTGCTAAACACGGAGCTTCCACTCCTGCCAGACCTTCCTCCTGATGTAAGCACAGAGACTACAGACAGGCACCCTCGTTTCCCTCTGGCCAGCGGGAAGTAGGCCAGAAACAGCAGAAAAAGACCCAACAGCCAGGGACACAAGAGCTGCGCAGCCAGCTTAGGGCAGGAACCTGACCGTGGGGTATTGCTGGGAAAGCACATGCAAAACATGCTGCTCATTAGGCTGGGAAACCAATAGAGAAAATAGTAGGACGGTCACGCATCGCAGGTCAATTTTGATTCCTACAGAACCCGGGACACAGCCGAGGCAGGGGAGGGAACCGGAGCAGAGGGTCCCTTATCACACATCCCAGCTGGCCTGGCCTGGAAACCTGCTAGCTTTTATTTGCCGACAGCAGACTGGGGAGAGCAGTCAGATCCCGGGCTTGAAAAGCCTTATATTTCTGAGGAGAATGAGAGCTTGAAATGTGTTTGTGGGTGTAGAAAAGCCAAAAAAAAGGAATAGGGTATGGGGACAACGCAACTTCAGGAGGTTTATATTACAAATCTCTCATTACACCGAGGTCTCCTGGGCGGAGAAGCTAGGGGCAAATGACTTTATATTTTCGTAGTACTGATCCCAGAAACAGTAGATCCCAACATACTATGGTTTGTAACAGATCCCTGCCTCAACAGCTACGGAGCTACCACATCTGCAGCCTGCACGCAGTTTTGGACATTTTGTTGCCAGACGGATAATGTAAAATGGAAAGAGTTCAGAGAACAGTGACAGAGTCATTAGATGGAGGGATTGATTTTCAGTCAACAGTTAGGATAAGCAATGCCTGTGGGAAAGGAAGACTTGGTAGTGATTTACAAATACTTGGGAAACACAAGCACTGAGGAATGAAAGGAACTATTTAGGATAATACAAAATTGCCCAAGGAAAAAGATGAAATTAAGAAACAAAACATTTAAACAATTATCAGCTAAGATTTCCTAATCGTTGTTTGTCTAGCTGACTCTCAGGGGAGACAGCAGAAACTTCATTACGTAATCTATTACTTGTTAAAACACTACTACATGTGCAGTAGGGAAGCAAATGCCATTTCAGAGCAGGCTCTGTGCACCAGACCTTGGACTAACAGTTTGTTGGTCAATACCCACTACATTTGTTATGGCTGCATTTTACAAGGCAGGGTTCTGAATCTGCCTCGAGTGTAATCATTGCAGGATCACGAGCAGCAGCGGATGAAGAAGAGGTGGTTGCACGTCCCTTCCAGCCCCACTCTAAGAGGTAGCTGGAGAGGGGACAATAATCTAAAGCTGACAGTGAGACCACGCAATGGCAGTAAGCACCACACAGGAGCTCGATGAGGACTGTACCTTGAGTGTCTCCTCTGGCCTACTTGGGGATGTTCTCTACTTTAGGGAGATTCAGGGATGCAGGAAATGGCTTTTTTCTTCCTAGAGATTACCATAAATAACACCCTGACCGTTCTCCATTTGCCTATAGCACAGGCAGCTTGCAGAGAGAATGAGGCAGGAGACGGACTTGATCCAGGTAGGATACCACAAGACTGCAGATCCACTCCATTCCTGCACAGCAATCAAATTGCTGGTGTCAATACAACCAGAGACATACCTCCTGATACGAACTATTCATTCATCTGACTTAAGTATCTGCACACTGCCTACCACACAGTGTACAACATGGGCAACACTGTAAAGCTCCAAGCTAAGAGAAAAAGTGAGCTCCCACTCCAGAGGAAAATCAAAGATGTGTATCAGCTCTACCCCTACAGCCCTGTATATATACATATAAGCAAACATATGACTAAATAGATGCACCCAAAAGAGACTAACAGAGGAGAAGGAAAAGTCACAAACAGAGTTATTCTTCAAAACTCAAGAAGATGATATTGCAACTGTCCACATTCAGGTCACACCTTGGCCTCCCTCATAGCCATTTGCAGCCAGAGAGAGCTGACGCCTACTCCAAACAGTGGAAGTTAACCATTCAGGAGCTGAATCTTTCATGCACTTTACCTAAATACAGCTCCTAGGCTGGATATCCGTCAGTTCAAATGCAGCACTCTAAAATACATCCACATCTTTTTCTAGCAGGCTGGATTCTCCCCTTACACACCTTGCAGCAGCTGTGACCTACAAGGAACTATTTCTCATTTACATCAGTGTGAATGACTGTAGAATTAACTGCACTAAGCTTATCTTAGACTAATACTAATTTATTACATAAAAATACACAATATTCATTACCGAGTATGTAAACAGGAACTAATGAAGGATGGCAGCTGTGGTATATCTACAGACCATTCTTCTCTTTAAGTTGTTCTCCTGAAAGAAACTGAAGTGCTCTATTTGAGAAGTGACACAAGTCAAAGTTGCGTCTCGCTTGTAGAGTCCTGCTTATTAGAAACTTGAGAAGAGGCCAACAACAGAGAAACAGGCATTTAAGAACCCTCCAAAAACAGGCCTTATCAAAAACAATACACCATTCTACTGCGATCATCCCAAACCTCGGCAAAAATGCAGGCTGTAGCCTTTTGGACTACTACAGCAGAACACTCTTGTATTTTTGAAAAATTATGTAAGAGTGTCTCAGTGCCAAAGAGAAACAAAATGTGGGTTGGAAAAGCACATGAAGTAAGCGTGTGGAAGGAAAAAACAAAACAAAACAAAAGGACATTGCTAAAATGTCCACCTTTGACTGTTTATCTAAAAGAGGAACACATTTAAAAATGAAAAACAAGTTTTCAGGGAAGCTAACCATATAATTTGTTCCAGGGGAAGAATCTAAAGTCTAGGAACATAGTTCGGAAGGCAATTTTCCTTCAAGTACATTTCAGCATTTTCCGAAATGTTTTAAGTGCACATTTAGTTTTTAAAAAAACCCACCTACATTGATGTTCTGAATGTCCTTTAAAAAAAACAAACCACAACACGCTAAGTGCAGTAATATCTCTTTCTTCACTTTAAAGGTCACAGATGTCCTCCTAGGCATTCAGATGCCTTAGGAAAAGGAATGAGCTTGCAAGACAAAAGAAAGCAAGTAAAAGGGCAAACTGAAGTTAATGATTTCCAAATACGTTTTGGTGCTGAATCTTTAAAACCAGGAGGCGGAAAGGAAAATTTTAATTAGCTATAACCAGCATATTTTGAACAAAGGTCCCCAAGATTTTGACATACAGTCACTAATTCTACCAAATGATACAGACTGGGTGGTTGAATCCCAACATTTTTAGAAACAGGAATAGTTCTTACTTACTTGCTTAATGGAACTGTGACCAGGCAGTATAGCAAAAGCTATTTTTAAAAACATTCATGCCGTGAACATTTCTACAAAATTCTGACACAGCTTTCAGTGATTAGGAAAAAAATCCAAGCATAGCATCATTTAACAAAACATTTCCATGTGAGCCAAAATAGTTCCTGAGAAATCATTTCAAACCTTTCCTTGCACAAAAAAAAAAAAGGAAAAAAGATTGTTTCTTAAAATAAATCACTCTAAATTCAATGTGTCACTCCATTGTACTGTGGAAACAAGACTCATTTAAAGGAACATTTTATTAATACCTATTTGCTTTGATCTCAACTATTTCTATAGTTCCAATCACTGAATTATGTACAAGTAATTTTGTAAATAAACAAAAATCTTGGCATTTCAGAGTGCATTTGCTATCTCAATCAAAAACAGTTCTAGCTCTTTACAATGTGTTTCAGCATTGAAGGAAATAAGTGTATTCTTGTGACAGATACTTATCTGGGATGAGGTCTGTGCATAAGAGGAGAGTGGGCTGATCTCCTCCACTGCTGGAGGACACAACTTGCAGAAATTCATCAGCCCGGCCCAACTTACCCTAGATGAAACAGCTTCTGCGGTAATGCAGATAGCCTGCTTGAGCTAGGACTGCAGATCCCACCGGGAAGGAGAAGAAAGAAGATTAGAGCAGCATCACTTCAAGCTCAGGGAGAATGCTGCAGGGCTGCCAGAACAAAGATTGGGCCTGAACCGTTAGATAATGAAACAGAACAGATGGGACTTCTTTACATAGCTACTCTAATACAGGGAGTGAACAAGAACCAGGAGAGAAAACAGAGGGCAACCCAACCCTGTGGCTGGATTGTGCCACAGAGAAGGGTCTTAAAACAGCAGCCCTTTTACAAGTTTGTACCATAAGTGGGGTTGGACCCACCTAGAAAGGGTGGGACAGCAGAAAAATACAGACTCGTTTGTCACCTTACAACCTGGTCTCTAAAGAGGGAAACAAAGCTTGTGAGATCCCTGCTCCAGTTTCTGAATAAGAGCAACATATTTCGAGGAGATTCAGGGATAGGAAAGACCTGCTTACTGTAAACACTGAAACAGAAACAGTAGTGGCTGAACTCATTGCACCTAATGACCACAGACATGCAAAAGCTCTAGGGTTTGTGCATCAGAGAAATCATGGCCATCAAAGATAACTCATCAGAAGTTGGTAAGGCATGAACTATGGTGAAGCTTTAAGGAAGGATCATGAGCAATCACTTAGGGGGGAAAAAAGTCTGTGTTTCCTCAGTAGTGAAATGCCTATCTGAAAGGCTGAGCTTTGGATACTGGTACACCACAGCCTGGTAAAGCAGAGGGATGTGGGGCTCCAGAGTATTAACCCACAAGAAGTGGGACAGTCAGAAGTTTCAAACTTCTTCTTGGTTAGAAGAGATTCCCAGATTCAGTTCCCCACAGAAAAGGGTGAAAACTTCAGGCATTCCCATCATTCCAGGAACCAAAGACAGGCCCTGGATGCCATATAACATCCCACACACTGCTTACATCATCATTCACATTTAACAAGCTGCTCTGAAGGACGACACAGTGCCCAGCTTCAGGAAGGGAGAAGGGAGTCAATTCCACAGGTCCAGATTTTGCTCCTTATCAGGCTGAATTACCGGCAAGAACAACGGTGGCATCGTTGAAGTGCTGGGTAACAGACTAAGATTCATAAAGCAGAAATATCCTAATGTGTGGAAGAACTTGTTGCACAGTAGGGATAAATCCAGCACAGAAAATCTCCCTAGGAAAGAATGTGCTCTCATGCATCTGCATTTGTAAATTTGCTTTAGTGATTCATGAGTGGAAGGAGGCACTATTACCACTAGCTTCAAAGAGTCCCCAAGGAACTTTGACAGACAGACAACTACACAATTCACGACGTGAATGATCCCCTCCCTTCTCCTAATCATATTATGGTTAGACAAGAAAAAATGTTTAGAAAAGAAAGCAAAATTTGTTTCATGAAAGTTGTTTTAAAAAATTAGAAAAAAATTTAGAAATTAATTTAGAATTAGAAATTAATTTAGTTTTATAGATAACAAAATAAAAAATAAAGACTGTTTGGAGAATTCTTTGCTGAAGGACCTTAAGAACAGGCAAGATCACTGCTGAGCCAGCTTCCCTATTAGATCTATTTCTTGACCTCATAACATCAGAAAATTCTGGTAAGTCTGACATGTGGCTTGAAGACAGGAGATGGCATCCTAAGGGTTCCCAGTCCTTGACAAAGCAGAAACTTGGATCCTGGGAGATACAGAAATGCAGGACTCTGCGTTCTTTGCTGCCTTGCCTTCTCCACTGACCAGCTGTGGTTATCCCATAGCCTCTGCGGCATCAATTCTCGACCAGTTCAAGCCAGCCAGCACTGGCTAGATAAATATGTCATTCTTCACCAAGCTATCGTTGATCCCTTCTATTCCTGACTTTACAATTACTTTAGAGAAAGATTTTCAAGCTGCAAAAGCTGGCTGTAGATTTTGAATATCTAGCATTTCTGAGGTGTTCAGGAACATGTTGTTTATATAGCCAAGAACACAGATGAGGACATTTTCAAAATTTAGATTCTGATTTAATCTTCCTATCTGGAATGGAAAGATATGGGGGATTTAGTCCAGACATGACTGTGATTTGTTAATATTACAACTATATTTGTGCATACCATATAAAAAGTATGTTTCCTCTGATTCACTGTTAAACTGCTAGAAAGTTAAATGTCATAGTTCTTGCTGTAAGTGAACACAGAATACTTTACAAAAGTTTTCCTTAGTTTGTGTACACAGAGCCAATCCTTGTAACCTCACTTCCCCAAACTGCCAAAAACTCTGTCCTTACAAAAAACGCATATTTTTTCCAAAGACAGTGTTTTGAATCAGCTCATCAAGTCCACTCACTGTTCAAAATAAATCATTCTATTTATCATCAGGTCATCTTCTCAAAACATCAGGAAAAAGCTTCTGATGTACGTAACCTTTGTTTTCATTCTACTGGTGGAATTAAAGCAATGTCAAGCTTTTTGTAGACATAATATTTGTTTTGTCCCTCTTCTGCATGTTTTAACCAGCTGCTGAGATAATCATCAAAAATCACCAGGGAAATGGATCACTGTTAGTGCCACTGAAAACAGCTACATCAAGATAATCCCGTACTACCAAAAAGGCAAAAATTACAGCAGGCAAACATCAGTAAGAATACATACTCTTTTGTTTCCTGAGGGAGGGCACTGAAATAATTTTCCAGATTTCAGAGGTACACCCCTTTTGTACATATGTCTGCTTGAGAATAAGCATATGTACATATGTGCACACAAAATGTTATGTCAGGTATGGAGATCTAGCAAAAATGAAACAAAAATCTTCAGAACAGGAAAAAACGAACAGTTAATCTTTAAATGCCATCTGCTGTATTCATTAGTTCACATGAATTTTCTAAGCTATTAATACCATTCCTCCTTGTTTACATACCTTTTTCATCTCAGCTGGACTACAAGCCATTTCTATCTAGCTCTCCTCTGCTTTGCTACCTCCAAAGTTAAGGCAACCAAACATTGCTAGATGGGTAACTTCTCTGCACCTTAGCAAGAATACTTTGATTCAGAGAGACCCAGCAGCTACGGAAACAGATGAGCAAGGCGTTGACTGGGACAGCCAAATACATGGAAGAACACCAAGGGACCCGGATCTCCCCTGTCTAAACCCTGACTAAAGCGGTCCAGCGTGTACTGACAAACCTTTATGAAATAACCCAGACTTGAGAGGAGATCTTTGTAGAGCAGGTGCTGACTGTGAAGTTTCACAAACTGCAGAAAGACAGCAATAAGCGACAAGAGGCACCAATGACCACCAGTAAGCTCACCGATTGTGGAAGGCTGGTACAGTCACTGGAAACCTGCCATGAGTCGGCAGCAAAAATCCCTGCTAAAGATGATAAACATGGTACACATCCTCCCTCACAAGAAAGATAGCATAGGACTAGAACTAAAGTCAAGTACAACCAGATTGCTTGTAAATAGGGCAGGGAAATATTAAATACAAAGAAAAGGTGGAAAAAAAAAAGAATATACTATTTTTCTCCCATGGTCATCAATCAAAATAAAGCACCGTTAACAGCTGCAGATACTGTGCACAGGAGATCTCCTCCATCCTGCACAGTATCTGAATGAATCCTGCACGCAGAAACAGACCGAAATGAAATTAGCATTAACTGTTTAATTTCAGGTCAGCTTTGGGGATGATCTACCACAGAAAAAAAAACTTCCCTGGAAGCTTTCGTGCATATTGCCTATTGCAATGAGAAAGCTTTCCGTGCAATCTGGCTCGCTTCTAGAAGCTTGAAGGCTCCTTGTAAACCATCTTTAAAATGCCAAAGCCAACCTCTGGTTAAAAGAGATACAGCAAATGCGGGCAAAATTCCTCTGACCAACTCCCCTGTAAAGCCTCCTTCCCCTAGATATTGATTCAGTTGTATTAATCAACACATTGAAACAAACTGTGAGAATTTTCAACTTTGTTCTGAGGGTCTGTTGTTACCAATCAAAAGGCAAGACAAAATATGCTGCTTAACCTAATGACTTCAGATGATAATACAGCCCCCTGAAGGAGCTGTACTAATAAATCCACAAACAAGGAAGGATTTTAAGCAGAGACACAGCTTTTTCCAAGGAAAAGTAATGAAGCTTTAGCCTTGAACCACCAAAATAATGGCTCTTCCCAAAGGAAACAGCAATGCCATGAACCTGCCTGAAAAGCTGAGCTGCCCAAACAAGGGAAAGAAACAATCCAAAGTGAAATACATTGGAGAAAAGGAGAAAGAAAAACAGGTTTCGCTCTCAATTCTGCTCATTAGTTTAAAGTTAACTTGAGCATGTCTACTGCATTACCCTCACAGCCTGACCAAAGTGCAGACGTGCCCTAAGGGTTTTCGTTCCCTGAGACTTAACTGGAGACTGACAGTCTATGAAATCAGTAGGCAGTGCAATGAGTTTGTGCATTACAGTATACTTAGGTGCACATTGCTCATAGGTGGACTCTGCTCAGCTCTCCTAAAGGAAGAAAACCCTTTAACCCTCCCTTGATCAAGAGGAGCATGGGCCTGGGCAGCATTGTTACTGACATGGTAAGTGATGCTCGCACCATGGCAACGGTGGCACCATGGCAACGGTGACAGAGTCAGCAACTTCATGATCCACACAGCCTTGATCCAGCCACACAGAAGTTTTACCAGCAGCTGTAAATTTCTTTGAGATCCTTTATTTCATATTTGCCTAAATGCCTGCACAGATCTCCAGCTTCCCTAAAGCACATTTTTCTCAAAGGAGGTTTGGTCACTCTCTTCTGCCCTTTCCTTATATTTTATTTATTTTTTTGAGCATTATTAAAACAATAACGGTAAATTCCACAGGTTCTTTAAGAACACAATTAGTTCCATGTATTGTGACTCAAAAGCAGCCAGTGTTTAAACATGCCTGAGCAGTCACATGCCTAACGATAATAAAATTTAGTTCTAGTGTAAATGAATCTATCTGGTTTTCATAGCAACTAACTTCTGACCCAGCTTAAAATCAGCTACATGTTGCATTTAAAACATAAAACATACTAAAAAAAGAGGGGGAGGGTAGATCAAATGACAAACACAATCAACAACCTGCCCTTTAAAACGTTTTCAGAACAGAAGCAGTATAAATGCTCACCTGTAGCAAAATCATCAGATATTTTTAAGGTTGTTTTTTTTTACCTTACTAATACCCAAACCAATAATCTCTGTATCACAGAGGAGTATTTCTATATATCAGCTTTTCAATTGCTATAAGAAAGCAGATTTCTTTATTATCCCTAGTATGCATTCAGAGGACAGATAATCCTCTGCATTTCTATGCCTAGATACTCATGCAGTTCCAGTACTTCGGGAATTAGGTATCCATCCTCTACTTTCTATCACATTTATGAAGATTTTTCTCAGTGCTGTTTTTCGTACGTTCTTTTAGTTTCTGGGATGTGATGACCAATACAACAAAGACACTGATCCTGCAAGTGCAAGATTGAAGCAATAGGTGGTTGTATCAGCTTCCTTAAAGTCATTCAGCATCCTGTCTTACCAGATTAATGCATTGACAAGGATTAATGTACAATCCTTTCAGATTAATATGCTACAGTAACTATTTTTTAACCCTGAGCATCACGTGAATGCCAAAAGAACTGCTGAATTGTTGTCTAACTTCATTATTCTTTTATTCCTCTTAAGACAAAGGTGGCCAAGCTATTGTTCTTGCACCGTATGCATCTCATTAGCAGTTTGGCTGCGGGAGAAAATGAGCCATTAGGGGATACTGAAGCTGTGGTTACTAGGTCATTCTGGAACCCAGCTGTATTTCCAGCCCCATCCTACAATGCAGAAAGGGCTCAAAAGAGCCCATCTGTCTCTTGCCTCTGAATCACTTCTAGAGAACCCTCTGCCTTCACCTCTTTAAGGTATGTGGCACCTGCCTTACAGCTTTCAGCCATATAAAGATTTTAGTATATAGCTAACAGATAGCCTTTCTGGTTCTTGATGATACCTTAATCTCCTTGGTTCTGCACTGTCTCTTTCTTTTTTTAAACCTTACAAGAGCCACCACAGAGGAAGATACAGCAATTATTTTATGTTGCAGAGACACCTTACAGTAGTTAAGTACAGAAAGTAAAGAAGGATATGTGGGTTACTGAATGTAATTAATAGAATTTGTGTAAGAAAACTCTCTTATGAGAAATAGGATATCATGGTTATATTTACAATGATCAGACATGAACAGGACAAGACTTCTTCATTTCAGAAAGGCCTACATCTATTAATGTATAAACATATATCTATATACACATTCATGTATAAACACATACTATATATAGCACAGAAATATATAAACATACATCACTGATGAGATAGGACTGACCTATTACAAGCACATCATAACTCGTTTTGCTTTCCTATAAAAAGTGAAAGATATCCTGAAACTTAAAAAAAAAAAACAAAACCACCAAAACTCCTTGCCCCTTGTAAAATACTAGATTTGGTTGAAAATTATGGTAGCTAATTCTTTTTAGACATCAAGTAGCCACTCCACCCTACTTTCACTCAAACACAAATATCAGAGTTTCTGTCATAATAAAGAGAAAGCCAAAACAAGAAGCATTTGCCCTCTGCAACTGCAGATAATCGCCAAAACATACATTTCCCCTTCCTATGACTAATGAGATAGCTGGTGAAGTGCCACCAATCTTTACCCTATAAAGTGTAGAGTGGTTATAGTACAGAACTCAGTTTTAACAGTGCCTCTGTTCACATTTAAATATTTCTCTTAAATGTGACCACTGAAAATGTATTGCAGATACGGTTATTATTCTCAGTGTTCTGGTTCTGTACTTAGGAGACAAAGGGAAAACCCTGTACAATTCATGTACATTCTCCCTGAAGCATGCTTTGCTGACATGGAAACACTATCAATCATGATTCAAACAGGTGTGTGTGCATGCACCAGACTAACAGCATCTGTTCAGGTCTGTTCTGCAAATGAGAAGCACAATCCATGCAGCTGAAGCTTTGTCAAGCAAGGACAACAAAAGTCATTTAACGAGGGATACGAGAAGACTTCTTTAGGCCAAATAATTTGGATTTTCTTTGACTTTGCCAAGAAGTGCTTTGTCCATTCTTGCTGTTACAAGATTGACTGTTGATGCACGTATATTCACCAAAAGCTGAAATATATTTGCATTTCCAGGCTATACCAAACTTAAGACCCAATGCCTCCTGTTTCCCGTAAATGTTTCATGCATTATAATGCTTAACTGTACTTTTCCTCTGTCGTTTCAGCCTGTCGAGGAGTCCGTTTTCCCTATATGCTGCCCCATTACTGCAAAGGCCTTAAACTGCTCCTGCCATTTAGTCTCTCCCCTGAAACCTCTGAGCTCAGAAGTTGACAGGGCAATGTGATTCATCATCTTGTTTTTATTTTATGAATCATTAAATATTTGTGTAATGGAGTAATCATTGCAACAGCAACAACTACAGCGATGAAGTGTTCTACCTATTAGGATCATGGACACCAACTGGAGTGGACCAAGGGTTTGTTTAATCAAGTATTAGTTGATGGTAGAGAATTCAGGAGATTTTACGATCCTCCCCTAACGCAGCAAGTCTGCAGTCAACGTGCACATCAGAGAAAAGAAGGGATCTGCTCCTTGACCTTAGTTGATACAAAACTTATATCCTGTGGCATGCAGTTTATTAATCTTTCTTCTTCTGTCCTAGAAAGATTTCCATATAATGTCTGTTTCTGCTGAAATTACTAGTGACCCAGTCACTGAAACCTTTTGAACAGATGTGAACCTGTAAAAAATATACATCTCTCTCTACTTCTACTCAGTCAATTGTCTCAGTATTATCTTCTGTTTGATGCCCTGAATTCTACTGGTCAGTAATATGGTATACCGTGTTAAAGAATTACTTCTTCTACCTGATTTGAAAAGTATTGCTTTTCAGTTTTGGGGTGTAGCCAGCTGTTGTAACACTCTGCCGCTGTAAAATACCGCAATAAAATACACTTCATCATACGTTAAGCTCGGCAAGAGCTAGCCTTTCGGCATTCAAAGCTATTCTTCACCTCATCTAACCCTTATGAGATCATGAAATAGAGATTATCATAAAGAGACAGAGAAGGCTGATAACCCAGATGAGACAACCATGCTTTTCATTGTCACACCTAAGTGACAAGCAAATATAACAAGCAAACTGACAGTTTGTTACATATATCTGGCACAAAAGGAGTTGGCTCCTTCGGAAGGACCAAGCTCAGCATCTGCCTGTGTCTACTTTCATCCCAAGTGCTACATGCCAGTGGGTGGGCCAGTAGCCAGATCAGGCAGGAACTGTTACTATAGCTGCCTTGCAGTATCAGGACCTCTGACTAAAGGTGGGAAAGGAGGCAATTCCAAACTCCTCACAGGTGGACCATGACCTCCCACAGCAGTGGCTCAGCTGGCATCCAGGAGAAAACAAAAAAGCTGGTTCCAGCAAGCAGAGTGTAAAGTTCCTGGCAGTTGGGGTCCATGAAGACAAGGAAAATGGTCTTGAATTTCCTGGAGGCAGAATATATTGGCACTGTGGTGGAAGACAATGTTTTTAAGAAAAGACCGCTTAGTGGCTGTGATAATTCTTCAGCATTTAGCTACTTTATTTGCACAATTTCGTAATTCTTACCAAAGTCCAAATTAACCAGGCTGATACTTTTAACCCCTGTCAGTTTGTTCTCTCTCAAAGTGCAAGAGACCATAGTTCAAGGGACCATGACTTCTGAAAGAGAACTTCAATAGTGAGGTGACTAAGGTAAAAAATGGGGCCAAAGGCAGATATGTTACAGGCTACATCAATGTGTTTCCATGCATCACAAGAACTGAATGTCTTTTCAAAAGTCAGCTGGACATTCAGTCCAAAGCCACATGCTTAGGTGTTGCCCTATACCAGATAATACCTTCACAAAGCAGACCAGAAGACTGACAGCAGAAAATATCCCCTGAGCAACCTGGGAAGCCAACAGTGAACTTTTCTTTTCCGCGTAGACATCAGGTAGGTGAACACCCACCCAGCTGTGCACTCTGAAGCCACCTCCACAACTGGCTCAAATGACCCAGGTGGGGACTGGCCCGTTGTGCCAAGACTGATCATATTTGGAGTACCTTGCTGTAGAGGTGGGTGCTGGGTAGGATGCTGCACACATTCTCAGCGACTGCTCTTTTCCATGCTAGATTGCCCGAAGGTCTCAGGCTTAACACTGCAGATTGAGGCCGTTGTCAGTTCAAGACCTGTGTGGTTTTTTGAGTGCATCTTCAAACCTCTTCTTACCCCCACTATCACTGCTATAAGAGAACAGATTCTACGCGTGTTGCTTTACTTATACATGGAAAGCACAAATGTTGCTGAAAGGGTTCAATGAGGACGCCTAGCTTAAGGGGAATATTTTAGTTAAAAGCAATATAATGCATTTTTCCATTGTTAAAATCTATAGAAACACCTGAAGTGCTTATGTTCCTTGTCAACATTATCAGATGTAAAACATTTTTCTGTCATGACTAACTCAGAACTCCGTGGAGGATATCACTAGTATCAAAAATAGCATAGGAAACTTCGGGATGCGTAATCATGTATTTTTTAAAAATCTGTCAGCAAAAATAGCAAGTTTCCATCAACCTCTCTCCCGCATGACATTTACAGTTTTGGTATTTCTGTGCATGTATAAAGTCCATTTCCTATTGTATTTCCCATCTCACGACTCCTTTGGGAAAACCTAATTCATAAACAAACAATTCCCAGACCAGATAACTAAATCTCCCTGCTGACCCCTTTCTGTACAACCTAACAACAATAACAGAGACACAGTCTCTGCATTGCCATTCTCTGGTGTGTTTATGCTGTTTTAGTAATGATGTAATGGAAAGAAATCGACATGCTATTATTATTATTATTATGCTAAGGACTGCAAGGAAGAATTGGTATTCTTTAAGGTTTTATTTTTCCATTCAAAAACAAAAGTCTTTCCAGGGCTTTCTAACCATTCACTGTTACAAAAGGTCAAAATATTCCAAGAGAAACCTTAAAAAAAGTGGTACTTGAAAAAATGGTTTTTAAAACATTAACGCAGCTAATCCATTTTGAGCAATGCCTTTCATGAGCGATGTCACAAGGTTACACACTTAGGCCTGTAGGCCTCAGCAATCCCTCTGTGTCCCGTGCATGGGAAGACAGTGACAGAAGTGACTACAGTTGACTATAGTCGACTATAGTCTTTGGCCTCCCATTCCATCAGAAAGGGTGGGGAAGCCTCTGCAAGAAGACCCATTCCCTTCTGCCCCCTTAGGACAACCATCTATAGCAACATGCACGGAGAGAGAACTGGACTCTGCCCTCTTCCTCTCCATGCTAGCCATGGATAGGACGAGAACAGCTCACAGACATCTCCTGGAATTGTTTGAAGCCTATGATGTGATTTCCCTGAGCACCACATATTTCAGGGACAGGACATAAACCATTCCGTCTGCCTCCCCCAGAGACCTATGGCTGTTTGCTGACTTTCGTTGAAAGTCAAAATCTAATCCTTAAACAGGTGTACAGAGTGGGATTGAGAAATGAACGCACTTGAGATTTTGCAAAGATTGGTTCTGAGTTGGGGAGGGAGAGGAAGAGAAAGACAGGAAGGCCCATTTCAGACAGCAACAGCTCGCTAACATGAGAAGTTTCTGAAGAAAGCAACCTGGAGTGTGACACCAAGTGCCTATCAGAGAGGTCAATGATCAGGCTCAAGATTTGTGAGGCAGTCTGGAGACATTTTCACCCATGAAGGTTTTTAAGAATCAAAAAGGCAGCTTGCGAGCCAGATCCTGAAAAGAATCTTCCAGCAAGGGAGAAGAATGTGGCTATTTTTGCTCATTTTTGGAAGCCTAGCCTTAGCTAGCTTTGAAACGTTCTACATTAGTATGTTATATAGTGCACGGTTCTCCCATATAATTTTGGCATTTACATCAGTACATTAGCAATGGAAACTATTTCCAAAACAGTCCTCTTTCTTTTGTCTTCTCTTTGTCACACTTATGATTCATCTCCGAGCCTCAGCTCTCCATATGTAAGTAACTCCAGGGGAGCAAATAAAAACATGGGAGACTAGAAATCTGTTATGCAGAGGAACCAATGAACCTGCATCCTCTGAAATTCAAAATACTGTTAGATTTGACAAAATCTACTTTTAAATTGTCATTTTCTACTGTCAAGTATATAGAGATGGATTGTCAAGGGTAGGGGTGAAAAAGTACCTTCCAAAGACATACTCCAAGCTAGTGGTTCTGCAGTTAGCTTTACGTTCAAGAGAATGACAATACCAGATGTACATGATGCACTTCAAATGGATATCATGATGGATAAAAGGAAACAAACGAATTCAGAGCATCTCTTAGGGCTCAATCTATCAATTCATGTCTGCTGAGACTGGATTTATTACATTAAGCACAGATGAAAATTGAGCTGCGATACTACCCCCAAGTTGCAACACATAACTTTATGTACTTATTTGTGTGACCATGTCATGCCCAAAAGCTGTGTAGCTGCCATTTTCAACGGATACACAACTGCAGCCGTATACAACACCTCTTAACATACATATTAAAATTTTCCATTACCTGGAGATTCAAAATCTCCAACAAGTCTCAGCTATTCTTACAAGACAGCTTCCTTAATTTGCATTAATGCCCCCAGGGAGCCTGTGCTACTTAGCTTAGTGGTCATGTAGCACACAAAGGAGTTGTTATGGAGACTGATGTCTTCCCAACAATTATACGGTGTAATTAGTGTTGGATGCTACAAGGTAACTATCAAGCTGTCTCCATGGAAACTACCCAAAAACCTATACTTTTAAAGGTTTCAGCAACTGAAAAGGGTCTTTTTTATAGACCCTTAAGATGCAGTTAAGAGCACACTGATTGCCTTATCTGCTCGTCAAGCTCAGCTGAGAAATACATTTTCTTTTCCAAAGAAAAATTTGCATAGTCCCCATGGTGACTCACAGAAATCAAATACATGTGTCAAGAATAAATGTACATATTTCATACAGTGAGGACCAACCACAAATCAATAAGCATTTTTACCATTTTTGATTATCTTTATGCGTATGTATGTGCACATCCACACACATAAGAGCACACAAGGTGCGTAGATGGAAGAAGCTCACTTCTACTTTTATGAACCCCTTCTTGGCATACTTGAAAGCTTTAGGGTCATGGAAACTCCCCCTCTCAGATTAAAGATGCGCTTCAAACCACACTGGTGCCATAGAGAGCACCTACCTGCAAAGTCTGGTCAGGTCTAGCAAACAATTCTGCCTCTCTCCCAGGGCTTTGGCTTGCAGCTGCACAGTTTTTCCAGGTTGGGTGAGCATAGATCTTGAGACAGCCTTGCACGTAGTACAGGACCTTTGCCGAATGAAAACGCACTGTGTTTATGGAACTCCAGTGGGAGTTTATGACATTTTTGCATAAAGCTTTATGAGGTCCAGGCCAAGAAAGCGATGTGATTTTCAGCCAAGAATCTCACTGTCACTTTTGCCTGAGCACAGCAGCATGCCAAGAAGACACTACTTCAGTTTACAATATAACCAAGTGGGCAAGTGCCAGATAACCAAACACATTCTTGTTCTGATTATGATATATGTATAAAATTTTAAAACAGATTTTTTTATCCAGAATCCTCTCCCATTATGGCAGAGATAAACAAGGAGAGCCATTTGCTTTAGAAGGTACCAATGGCAGGACTCTTTTAGAGTGGCACTTATTTCTGCAAGTAAAGAGCCCTCTGCAGAAGTGAGGAACTGACATTCTGGACCACAATATTTTATAGCACTTGCATGCTAAGCAGCAGTGAGAGAGGAATTAAGAGCTATACAAATAGGAGCACATGATTTAGCAGAGGCTTTAAGACTGCAAAAATGTGAAAAAACATGAATTTATTTTATTTCTCTTGGTTGGTTTGCCCCTGGAATTGAAGCAGATAAAATTCTCATCTGAACTGCTATCTGTGAAGAGAGATGCAGTGAGCATAACCAGGCTAGGAGCCCCAGAAGACTTGCAGTTGTGGCCTCTCCATTTTATGAGAAGCAGGAAAAAGAGAATTTCTGCTTTAATAAAAAACATCAGTACTTTTCCAATCTTTAAGAGGGATATCATCCATTTTTTTGCACTGACATGAAGATGGATCTAGTCTATCCATTCTCTTCAAGACACCATGGGGACCAAAGAAGCAGATACACAGACACAAAATATAAAATCAAGGACTACAGGAGACATTCTGAATAGCTGTTACATATTTTGGGGGAGGACTAAAACTGCTGGGGTATAAGTACAGTGGGCTACAGTTAGCCACATGGGACCCACAGATAAGACACTCCTTCGGACGCTCCTGAAAAATTACTTTCGCAATGTCTGGCAGCCAGTATTAAACACAGGGTGACCTGGAGCAAACACTTCTAAAGTTAACAAACAAGGAACCAAAGCAGCTGTCAGGGGATGCTTTTATATATCGGGGAGCCTCCAACACTGTTCAGACACACTAGAGATTACATAACAGTGCATGGGATGGCCATATAGAAGAAAGTTGCATACTCCCGATCAGATAAATCTAAATTTTCTTCCAACCAATGCATAAGAAAACCAGTGTAAAACTCAATGCAACTTGATTTCAGTTATCCAACCTCATTTATTCAGATGAAGGAGGAAGAAAGAGCGAATCCAAAATCCACTGGCCTTCCCATTTATTCTTCCTCTTTATAACAAGCTGTCTCAATAGGTTCCTACTGGAAACAAGTTGAATTCCCTACTACAAGTTTATTGGGATAACACTAAACATGATACGGGAATATGAATTCGTAAGTAACCAGTACCTTGCTGAAGAAAAGTTCTGAAAAAGCTTTTTTCCCTTCTATTCATGATTTAAATTATTTCTGCTGCTTAACTTTTAGACACCCTAACAGGTTTCATCACCAGATATAGATTGGCAGCCTTAATCTAAACAAATTCACTGACAGCACTGTTAGAGCTCATTAGCGTTCTCACCAGATGCTTCTGTCTGTATATATGAGCATCTCCAGTTTTTCTTTCCAGTACATGACCCATGATACCAGCATAGCTTTCAAATTAAAACAAGAAATCTCAGTACAGCTTCAAATCCTTGCTCTTCTGGGGATTAAATCTGTGCGAGGCTATGACAAAGCATTCCATATTTCTTGGGCTTCTTAAAAGCTTTTTTTTTTGTTTTACAGATCACTTTAGTGATTTTTTGGCATTTCTCACGAATCTATACAGATATGACTAACATGCACACTATTTGCTTTCATAGCAAAAGTGCAGAGAGCATTTGTCACTATAAATATCACACAGGACTATATATACAGATGAAACCTGTGCTTCGTCTGTTTCTGCACAAAGCAATGCTTTGACACGAAAGCTGTCAGAAATCATTACGGGGAAGAATTTAAAAACCTCATACAATGATTAAGTTGCCGCAGCCAAAGTAAGTATCATAAAAACAAGTTATGACCCAGCTCCAGTTTTTAAGTGAATGAAAAATTAGAGGGCAGGGAGGCCAAATACGTGGGCTTCACAAAGAATGTCTCCTTGAATCTGCAAAGCAGGTCCGATAAGATCTCATGGTTAGTTTATGGGTCTATCGGCACTTAACAAGAAATGAAGTGGTGGCAACGATCTCAGCCCCAGATCATCAGTCACATAGGTACAAAGCATCCAAATGGAAAACAGATTTTCTGATTCTCTGCACCTCCCGAGAGGCCTGTGCTGCTGTCTGAGGACTACAGCATTCTCCTTTCTTGGCTCATTTGCAAGATAAACATATTCTGGCCTCAAATGCTGCTCCTTTCCAACTGCTGGTGAAAACTCCAGTCAGTCTGAGAGATTAAGAGGATGATCTAGGGCACTACTCAATCCAAGAAAAATGCTCATGTGGGAACGCAAAGCCGTTGTTGTGACCAGAGGGGTTTTTTTCCACTGGATCTCATTCTGCAAGTCCAGATTCAAATAGTTTATTCTTTATCCACATTAACTTCCTTCCTTTTTTTTTTTTTTTTAAAAGGGAGTCACACACTTGGATTTAAACAGATTTTTACAGTACTAGTTAAATACTGCTTTTCTGCACCTATGATGACTTAAGATGAGACAGCCCAGGCAATGTTGGGCTGGATCAGTATGTAGTTTTAACACTTCCAAACACCTGTAGGAAGCAGCATTAGTGATCAGATAGATAGGACTCTTCTTAACTACCCCATATGTAAATTTATGGTTCCTTATAATTACGAGGTACCTTGTGAAAATTTTGTTGGAGCTGGTAGATCAGCCCCTACCCTTGTAGGCAAGCTCCAGTTCAGCTCTTGCCTTCTGCCTATCCGTGTCTGTCTCTGCAGCCTCTTTTGATCTCCCTGTTCTAAAACTGCTTGAAAAATTCAGAAACACTATCCATCATTCACTGACTTCTACCCCAAAATCAGCTGCATTTCAGCACTTGGACCAGCAGTTCCTCCATGCTCCTCATGCTGCCTCAGATGTGTTATGACTGAGCCCTAAAATCATTCTTACAGCAAGCTTTAAAACAGTAGTGAAAGACATTAGGGAAACTGCTAGTTTTGATAAAATTACTAGTGCTACAGACAGATCTCATGTCCTTATTACTTATTCCCCGCTTTGAACTCAAGACAAGACATATAATTTGAGCACTCGGTTAGAAACTACAACAGGAAAAGGACTAATTTGCTCTGTTACAAAAACCTTCCTAAGCAAGATAATTAAACCATGCACATTAACAAACACAGACTTTGAAGGCTGAAGAACAGATTAAATTATCACAGTGACACAGGGACAAATCTTTAGTTGCTATAAAGGCACGTAATTACATTGACAACAGTGGCTAGAACAAACTTTGTCTAATTTATGTCTAGAGTTGGCCAAAACCCCACAAATCTAGAAACTCTTGAACTTTGGGAAAGCTTTGATCCAGCCCAGACTTTGTGGCTCTGATCCACTTCAGCTGGGAAGGACCCAAATCCGCTTAAAATATATGTCACAACACATCTTTGCCTGCATTTTTTTCCGATAGGTCATAAATACCACATGTAGAACCATTTCTTCTTATTCACAATACCTACTAGCAGAGCCAGCTATTCCCATCTCCAACCCAGAATGTTAAAAAAGAAAAAAAAAAAAAAAAAAAAAAAAGACAAAAGAACAAGCTTTAGATCAGTTGACTTGCTACCAAGGAGCAAGAAGAAAGCTAAGGTACTGAAATCTGCACAGTCAGAATGTTTGGAAGAAATTCAAAATGGTGAGAAACTCTGTCTGACTTGTACAGTATGCAACAGCTTGCAAAACACAAAACGAGCCATATCACTCCCTTCTTGTTATCCCCAGAAAAACCAAAGACTTATTTGACTACAGTTTCTAAACAAGCATATTATGCAAGTCTAAGTTTCTTTTTTTGTAAGGTGATAGCTTCATTCACTGTAGTAGGAAAGCTGTGATCACAAACCACACAGGAAGGTTGTGGTTTTCAGATGACCTAGCTGAGAGTGATGAAACTAAGTAAAATCTAACCAGGGAAAAGGAGTCTGACAAGCTCTTCTGACTGCATTTACCACTGATAATTTAACAGACGAGCTGTTAATAACTTAAATCAAGTACAGCCAGAACCTAGATCCACAGATCATAGGATAATTCCAGTGGCAATGGACCTCAGGAGGTCAGACCAGGTTGCTCAGGTCTTTGTCCAGTTGAGTCTTGAAAACCTTCAAAGACGGAGACTGCACAGCCTCCCTGTGCAACCTGTGCCCCTGGCTGACTTGTCCTTGGGGTGAACAAGTTTTTCCTTATACCCAGTCTGAACCTCTCTTGTTTCAACTTACGCTTGTTATCTTTCACACTCCCCTACCCCCCGCCATGCACCACTGTAAAGAGCCTGGATCTGTCTTGATAATTTCTCCATAGCTACTGGGCGGCTGCTGTTTGTTAGGTGCTCCCGAAGCTGTCTCTCTTCCAGGCTGAACAAGCCTGGTCCGGCAGTCGCTTCTCACAAGGCAAGTGCTCCAGCCCTCTGACTTTCTTGGCAGCCCTCTGCCGAACTTGCTCCAGTTTATCAATGTCTTCCTTGTATCGAGGTGCCTAAAATGAGGCTCCCTATTCCAGATGTGGTCTAACGAGTGCCGAGTAGAGGGGCATGATCACTTCCATGAATTTACTGCCTGTGCTACTGTTAGTACAACCCAAGATACTTTTGGCCACCTCAGCTGCCAAGGAACACTGCTGGCTCATGTTCAGCTTGCTGTCTACCAAAATCCCCAGGCCCTTTTCCGCAGAGCTGCTTCCCAGCCATCCAGTCCCCAGCCTGTATTATTGTCAGGGGCTTTTCCTTGCCATGTGCAGGGCTTCACATCTGTCCTTGCTGAATTTTGTAAGATTTCTGTTGGCCCATTCCTCCAGCCTGTCCAGGTCCCTCTGGAAGGCAACCCTGTCCTTCAGTGTTGTTGACTGGTCATCCCAGTTCAGTGTCCTTTGCAAATGTGAGTTCCCTCTATCACCTCTGATTTTTCAATAAAGATGTTAAACAGGATGGGTCCCAGGACAGACCCCTGTGCTACTCCAGTTGTCACAAGCCTCCAGTTAGAGTAGGAATCATTAACCTCTACCTTCTGAGCCTGATCATCCAACCATTTTTTTACCTATCTAATTGTCTGCCCATCCAGACTGTAACAGTCTAATTTGGATATAAGAACATTGTGGGAGATACTATCAAAAGCCTTGTTAACGGCAAGGCAAATGACATCCACCGCTCTCCCCTGCAACGATAGCAGTGGGAGTTCTGGTACTGAACTTCAGAGAACTAGTTTTAACTCTTGGCTCTGGAAAGACACACTGGAAACAACGGCTGGTGCACACACTCTCAGAAGGAGTATTCTTCTCCAAAACACCTTTGGAAAGTATAGATTTTTATTACTGGGATTCAGTAGGCCACACGCTTAGCTGCAATAATCAGCCCAGCTCCATTAAACTCAGACTATATACAGTATTTCATCTCAGCTAACGTTCCTGGCTTATTATGCACCTGATATTTGTCGCCTCAATTCTACGTGCAGGTTGCACAAACAGACCCTAGGAGCGTCAAATAGGAATAGCAAGGGAAACTAGCGAGATGCAGAAATTCCTCGGTTCTCCTGGGAGAAGCACAGATCCACTGTGTTCCCGTCACAGTCTCTTACCTTCGCAAGAAAACTCCATGCTGCATATTGCCCTGAGGTTGTGCTGCTTTTTAGCTTCACTGTGTGCAACATCAGAAAGAATCCCAACAGTCCACTGCAAAGGATGGGGAAAGCTTGTTAATAAAGTTTCTTAATTTCAGCTAAGCAACCTCTTACAGGCATCTTGGTTTTCCTAAAGCAGAACTGAACAGTCACTCTTCAAGCAGTGTTAATCCCATTTGGAGAAAGAAAGCTGGTGGACAAAGAGCTTACATTATGACCAGTACATCTCAGGTTTTGCTCGGTCAGTGACTAGAGTCTGAGTAAAGTAAGTCTGACGCTCTTATGGTTGGTCTTTAATGCACTTGCATAATCAGAAAAGTAGAGATTATTGGAAACATGAGGTGAAATATTAACTTCAGGCATTGAAATGGCTCTGAATAAAGGCAATGCTAATTTCAACAGGAGCCACACATGTTTGGTAACTAACTCACTTCAACCTCCACAGAGCCTCGAACTGAAAAAATAACCACTGGAAAGTTTCTGCCTGAAGCTTTCAAGCTGTTTAAACTTCATGAAGCCTAAATTCCAATTAGGAAGTCAAATACATCTCTACTGTATAACAAATAGACAGATGACTCAGTGGTGCTAGGAACAGAATACTCCAAAGTTCTCTGCTGACAATTAAGTGAATTTTGATTCTTAAGTCATATAGGACAGTAGTCCCCAGTGCTCCTGTAGCCAAAACTACTCTTAAGGAAACTCTGTTCCACATCTCACTGGACCTCCCAGAGCTTATAAGCTTTGGCTCTGGATTTTGTTTCACTTGTGACATACTTCAACCCACTGGTTGTGAACCAGTGAAATAGTGTAAACCAGCAAGCAGGGAATAAATAGAAAAGGACTTCAAAATATGTAAGGCACAAATTACTGTGTGGCTGGTTGAGAGGCATAAGAGATTACAAAGTACTGTGGGAAGCTGCATGGGAAAGGAGATAGGATCAACACAGCACACAGGTGGTGAAGCAAAAAGTGCCTTGGTATTCAAAGGTATGCTGTTCCGGACACTGATGCAATGCAGTTGGTGCCCTCTCTGCTATAGCAGAAAGGGTGGAAGATGGTGGCTCCCCAGGTCAGAAGTTCCATGCTGGGCTCCAACACCTCAGCCAAGTGCTGTTCCCTGCTCAGTACGTGTGGCAAAGTTGTGTCTCAGCCACATGTCAGTACAAGTTTTTTTGATACACCAAACAGTAGGGTAAGATAACTGCCCAGGCATAGGAGGTACTAGGGTTTCTTACACTGAGCCATAACACGAGACCCCAAAGGATTATCCGCTGTGCCTGGCGCCAAGAAGGCAGATGCTGCTTTGATGATAAAAGATAGGCCCAAACTCAGCTCCCTATTGCAGAGGATGAAGTGCTGAACAGTAGAGCATTCCACCCTGAGAAATCAGTGAGTTCAGTGAAGCAGCATTGCCCAAACTTTTGAAAGTCCAGCAGCTGGCTTAAGTTTGTTCCACATCTTCTGCCCTGCTGAGAAGGGCTTTTAGAGCGGTTTGAAGGTGTTTAGTGTAATTCAAAGTGAAAGAGCTAATTATAATACCTGAAATATTGATGTCACAATTAACACCGATTTATTTATTAAATAAATGGAGCACTTTGCACCTTACTACTAATGCTTCAGACATTCTGCACAGTTAGTAGATTTAGCTGCATCAGTTACTCTTACTTTACATTGTATAAGTTTTCTTCCAAATCCTTTATGTCTACAAAGACACCAGACTACAAGATGTAGGAGAGCAACTAAGATGCTTGTTTCTCCATCTAACTATTCCTTTCCACTTGCTGTAGTGTACAGTGCTATCTACTATGCATGTACTGAAGCAACATCCATTAGTGCCTGCAGTTAGACCTTGCCTTCAAGAAGAAATAGATTTCACCTACCTACTGTGGAACAACTTCTTCATTAATATCTAATTGCAAGTTACTTGTAATGTGGATAGTCCACCCCTGAAAAAAGCCAGTTTCGTACCAAAAAACTATGTACGTAGGGAAATTAATTAACAATAATTTTTAATATCCCCTTTTAATGGAAAATCCAGATACAATTAAGAAAATCCCTAACAATCAGGAAATATTTTTGCTATCAGTTAGCATGAAAATATTTTTCCCCTCTAAAAAGAAAATACTTTCATTTCAAGACTGGAGGGGAAAGACAGGAATAAATTTTTTGAGATAATTAAGACCTATAGAAAACATACTTACACTTTCCTGTGAGAATTACACTACTGGGCAGAGAACTTTTGCTACTCAAAATAAAGGAACGCTTGTTAAAGCTTTTCCCTTTTACCCAAAAAAAGCATTCTGCCAAATAACAAGATGTACAGGCAAATAAATCCATGTACACCCATATACTGCTGAAGACTAATACTTTGTAATCACTGCAAACAGCAAGTTTTACAAGGGCTAATCTGACTTGAGAAGCATTTGAGAGATGCTATTTATCAAAGCTTTGCTACTTCAGGTAAAAACTATTTTACTGGTGACTGGGAACTCCCCTGATCAGAATGCACTCACTCAAATAAACACATATACTTCCAGCACATTTGAATCTCAGGCCTTCAAATGCATATCCACAGATATGTACAGATACATATTCTCTACAGTTTTACTGGCTTATGCCAGCAGAAACTAGTATAACTAAGGTTTTGCATGCTCCAGAATTTTTAACTGAGAGTCAAGGTTGGAAGTCAGTGGGATCTCTTTGAAAATATTCATATGTCCTGTTATAGAGAGGTTACCTGGCGCAGCAGCTGCTATGAAACCTGTAAAAGTACAGGAATGGAAAGTCCAAGGCACTGAAGAGATCACCTGAGGGACAAAGCAATATACTCAGTGGAACACAGGGAAAAAAAATTACCCACTATTACAAGCAGGGGAACAGCAATTATATGCACATTACTAGTTTAACATTCCTTTGAGACTTTACAGCTGGCTGACTTTTCATTTATGATGGTTTCCACATTTCTAGTGTGTTTAATGATTTCTCTCTGACCTTGCTTCTAGCCAGTTCCTGCCTTTGGCTGAAAAAGGGGAAAGGGATACGTAAGAGTATTCTTTGCTAGTATACAGAAGATCCTGCTTAAGCGACAATTGCCAGTGGATAGACAAGCATCATATCCACTCCTTTTATTATAGAGCTCGTGATAGTTCCTACTGAAGCAACAGGAAACACAGACGTATGTTGGTTGCTTTCCCCTCTGGCATTTGAACTCTGTCACACAGAGCAAGTTGAGAGGTTTAAAAAAGTTCTCCCAGATCCAAGCAGAACTCTTGAGTACTTGCATTTCTAAGAACCTGGGCCCTGGTTGTTCTTGGTAGCAATGATTCCCAGGAGCTCTCCGGCCTTCAGGCTCTGCAAACTCGGAGGAAGCTCCATCTTTCACACTTTGAAATGCAGGCCTATTTTGCTTAACATGTCTGTCTATCCTGGTGGGGGAGTGTTATACACACAATATGCACCACCAGGCAAAAGGGGGAACTTACATTTATTTAAATGCTTCTTCCTTTGTTTTTCTGACTGAGCAGATGTGTAGTGAAAGCAACAGATGATCATCTTTATCCTTCTAACTATTTAAACACCAGTTTAAGTGGTGTTTAGATAGGAATATTAGCCACCATTAAATATTCAATTTCTCCATTTTTAGCCTTTGATCTTCTGCTACCACAAATCCTGCCATAGGCTCAAGCGATGGGATACATCTTATGAAAGCAACTAAATGAAACCTCTGCAGATCATTGAGGGCAATGCAGAGAAGGAAACTCAGTTCTATATGGACTGCTGAGACACTACTCTGAAGAGGACGTATTCATCTAGGGAATCCTTGTTCTTTACCATGCACCACTTCAAAAGCTGTTCTTTGTTGTCTGTCCCATACTGCTTCTTTGCAAAGGGCAGCTAAGAAAGGTATTAGTAAACATCATGCAAATTACACAATGTTATATACCCTCCTCTCCTGTTCCTACAGAATATCATATTATTGATCATATTCCTGTTGAATTCCAGGGCTAAAATCCTACAGGGTTTGGCCTCTAAAAACATGCATGGAAAGGAGAGGCAATATGGAAACCTAAAAAAGGAACAACTCAATCCACTTTACCTGCTGGATGGGATGCAGAGGCCAACAGCACCACACTAAAAAATAAAAAAAGATTAATTGTACACTACAGAATTTATGACATGGCCTGAACATTATAAATTGACAGCTTTGTGTTTGTTTTTTCATGATGAAACTTATTCCAGTTAAGCAGAATAACTGAGGCATAAGTATCAATTTTTAAAAAAAAAAATCTGGTTGGGAAGGAATCTTCAGGGTCACTTAGTACAACCTCTCACCTGAAGCAGGACTATCACCAATACTTGATTATGTCCTCTGTGGCTCTGCCTCAAAAAGCCAGGTCTCAAAAACCCCCCAGCATGGAGATTCCACACGTCTCTGGGTAACTTGCCCCAGGGCCACCCTACCCTCCTAGAGAAGAAGTTTTTCCTGATGTCCCATCTTTAAACCACCAAAGCTGCAATTTATGGTTGTGGTTCCATGTCATACCATCTGCCTGCCACTCCTTAGAAGAGTTTGGCTCTGTCATCATTGCAACTCCATTTGAAGAAGGTGTAGGCAGTTGTTAAGTTGCACCTTGGTCTCCACTTTGCCAGTCTCAACAAGACTAGCTCCTTCAAACTCTCCTTGCAGTAGGCCATGTGCTCTAAGTCCCTGACAACGTCAGTAGCCCTCTGCTAGATCTTCAGTTTCTGAGTAACTTTCTTGAAGTGGGAGGCCCAAAACTGAATAGAGTATTCCAGCTGCAGCCTCAGCAATGCTCATAATAACTTCTCTCGATCTGACGGGCATGCTCCTTCTAATGTAGCCCAATACATGGTTTGCTTTAATTTGCCATGAGCATGCACTACTGCCTCATATAGATCTCAACATTCACTGTTACCCCCAAGTCCTTTTCAACAGACCTGCTGTTCAGCCAGCTGGTGACACCACTGAGACAGAATCTATAGAGAACTGTACTTGTGTCTAGAATTGAGTGTCTCTCTATCCTAGAATTAACTTCAGCTGTGTGCATACCAATGTCTGCTTTATAGGGATGTGCATATATTGCATGTAAGAGGCAAAGTTTAAAAAAACCACATGAAAATAAAACCAATTACCTGCCCAAACGATGCACACTCTTCAGAAAGATACAAGTGAACAAGAAAATCAGCTGTGACCAGTTCTTTTCCTGGAGTATCACTTAAGATTTCTGAGGTCCTACAAAGACTTCATCCTCTGAGTTTGTGGTATAGGCTGTACAGAGCCTTTTTCAGTGCTACTTATTCTTCTGGTAATTTTCTGATTTTTTTCCAAATTTTTTCATTCCATGTTGTTTCCAAGGCTAGAAGGCTACAGAAACATATTCTGGGGCACTGTAAGATGGGAGAAGCATGCATGCCTCCAAAGCAGAGCTACAGCTTCCTCCAATTACCAACAACATACGTCCATAGCAAACGCAAAGGACAAGAGGGAGAAGGAGAAAAGGGCATCTGGAGAGGCTGCTTCTTGATAAGGAGCAAGCACTGCACTGGCAAAGGTAAAAAGACATTCATTAATGTCATGAATGCTAAAGCTAGGCAATTTTCCCTGGCTAACTGCCACTGATTCTTACAGTTCACTAGGCCCAGTAATGGCAGTAAAGTGCCAACCCAGCCAGCAGAGGAATGGAAGGCTGCATAATGAAAAGTTAAGGCAGAGAAAGAGCTGGAAGTGATTCCCAACACACAAGGTTATGGCTAGAAAACTGAACTCACTGTAAATGAGCTATCTCCAGTACCTGCAGCAGTACAGTATCATCAGCGTGGTGTTTATACCAGGCTAACTCCCTTTTCCAGTGTTAACACAGCTACCGTTTCCAAGCCTGCTTGCTCTCAGCTGGTCCCAGTTCTCTACGTGACCAGACTACGGCGCTTGGTGGCCTGCCCTCGGCATGCTTTGGTGAATCCCAGCATCATTCACAGGGACACCGGTAGCAAAAAGAACTGCAAAGAGCATGGCAATCCCGTGGCCAAGGAAGCCTCGGGGGGAAGCTTGTCACTGAAATCATCCATGGGAGACAATGGGCTGAAGGAGGAAATGGTTCATGAGTGACAGGCAGGCGGGTATTTTAGGCTTAACGTTTTATACAATGTCTTTGAAAGGCATCAGCTGGTACAGTATGTTCACATTGTCAATATTTATACCTGTTTTTAAAAGATGTGGTTGTCACAAAGATATTAAACAAGGCAAAGCGGATCACTTACAGTAGGCAATTTCCCCCCCCGCCCCTCCTGCCCCCCCCCACGTGCTCTCCCCACATGGGACACCAAGAGGAATTCACAATAAACAGGCCCAATTCCTCAGTTTCTTGGTAAAGAGAGAAAAGGAAGCGAATGCCTATTGCCTTTGACTGAATAACAGAGAAAACAGAAGACTGCAGGGCAAGTGAAACTGTATCAACAGTGATGAGAATTATGACCAAGCCATGTTTCTCCACTTTTACTTTTTGCATTATTAATTTTTAAACAAAAACCCAGTGAGATTGGGAAATGCTCAGAGAGAAACTTCCTTCTGCAACCAAGAGGAATTGATAACCCATCCCAGGCCTCAATCCAAAGAAAACATAGGAGGAAAACAAAACCTTCTTTGTGAAGTGCGGGGCAGGTTAAGGCAAATGGGTTAGATGGCATTAAAGCTGTACTGTAACTCTGCTCTGAAGAGAACATCAGCAGAAAAGACACCACGATGTTGTAAAACCAGATTAGGGATTCAGAGGTTTCCAGCAGGACAGCCTGGACATCAAGCTGCAGCAAAAACAAAATCCCTGTGCAGGATTTCTCTGCTCCTCTCTCTTTCCTCTGTACTCAATACTGAGGGCTGGGTCACCTGTGGTTTTCTTCCTGGCTAAAAAGAGGTTTTGTCAGCAAGAACAGCAATTTATGTCTGCAAAGCTGCCCTTCCCTATTGCAGAAAATCTACTGCAGCTTTTTTAATTCACAAAAGTGACAGATTAGCAGCTCTTCCAGAAGCCAGATGTAGTTTAGCTGCATAGAGTAGAGCCTTTACCTCACACCTTTGTCAGTGCCATTTATTCACCATTTGAAACTCTTCCGCTGTCAGTCTTTGTTTTCTCCTCACCAGTGACTGCTACACTAGCTTTGTGAACATGCCTTTGTGAACAAATATCAGACAATGACAGATACCGGGATGTACTGAAACTTTCTTCCAGGTTCTCCACAAGAAGTAACATATCTCTACCTGCCTCAGCATAGGAGAAAGCCCAAGATGAGCCATTGACCCACTTCTAAGACACATTATGTATCCCTCAACATGCCAGGTAGACATTACTACCCACCCCTGCCTCACGCTACCCCTTGCCAGCTAGCTGTCGGGGGAGAAATCTGGCTCCCTCCTTAATAAAAAGTGGGGGACTGGAAAGGAATAAAAGAAAATGCAAGATTACTGGAAAAACCACTAGGAAATAGAACACTAACGCAGAAGTCAGAGCGCAGGGAAATACAATACCAAAAAAAGGTGGTGGGAACAAGACTGGAGGATTAGAAGGAGGTTCTTGGAAGCACATTTCCCTTCTTCTCTTCCTCCCCCTCCCTGCCCCACATGCTTAAACACAAGGGAGATGGATGAACAGGATGGGGTTGGGCACTGAGAAGCAACATCACCCCTCCCTTCTCTGCATAGCACAGCTCTGCTTTCCCTCCTACACTTGTTCCTGGTCTGGCTCCTTTTTTAAAAGCCATTGAATAATCATGTTGTAAGTGATGAAGTGAGAAGAACACCACACTTTCAACATCAGCAAATATTTCTTCAGATCTCTCTGGTTCTGGAAAGTTCCCATTCATGTACATTTGCTTAAGACGTTCTCTCCTCCCAAATTGTTCCAGATTTTAAAACAAGAAACAGTGCATGGCATGTAGGGACAGCATATGTTAGGAGACTTTGCTAATTTCAGTTGCACCTCTGGAAGTGTCCAACAGAGCCAATACAGTTAATGTTTCTTTTTAATCTAAATATTTTTTTTTTAATCTAACCTATTGGTATATTCTAACATCCAGTAGCTTGGGGCAGAACTTTTAATCTGCTCTATCCAGGCATCTCTACACTCAGAGTACAACTGTGCTTTTGTACCGAACAGAAATGCTTTGAACAGCCTTTATTGTGACAAACCTATATATTTTCCTGTATTTTCCTATGTATCAGGAAAAATTTCTTCACCAAAAGGGTTATCAAGCACAGGAACAGTCTGCCCAGGGAAGTGGTTGAGTCACCATCCCTGGAGGTATTTAAAAGACATGTAGATGTGGCGCTTAGGGACGTGGTTCAGTGGTGGACTTGGCAGGTTTACGGTTGGACTCAATGATCTTAAGGGTCTTTTCCAACCTAAATGATTCTATGATTCTATGATTGTAAGCACTATCTGGCTGTGCCCACACAGCTGCTTTCTCTTCCGCGCACAGCCGCATGTCAGCTGTCTGATCTAGGTTAGAAATAAGGAGCTATAAAGGCTTATTGATAATAGTGCTAAGAGGAGAAAGTTGCACTGATACCACATCTTCATAAATCATAGAATCATAGTATCATGTTCGTACAGACAAGACCACCAGTACATGTTAGACTGTCCTGTTCTGGAGGTGGAACTGGGATCCTGTCATGGCCAAAACAGTCATCGAGAAGCCCTGAGTAGAGAAAGCAGCATATACCTTAACACCTGCTAAATCACAAAATTTAGTGCAGGGCACCCTCTGACAGAGATAAGCACACGTTTACAGTAATTCTGACCCAGAACTGCCCGTGAGGACTTAGCGCTCATTCAGAGAACGTTCAGAGTAAAATGCCCTCCACTCAGTGTGATTTAAAAATACTTTAGACTGTTTTCTACAGAAATTAAGCTTGTGCAATAAAGCTGTGTGTACACATACATATACACATACACATATATAGCTCTACATAGCTCTCAAACACGCTGACCAGCTTCATTCAAATTTGGGAAGTGGCAGTCATCTCCAAGATAACTACATGCGCAGAGGTCTCACAAAGAGACAAACCCTGCCAGTGCCTTCTGCGGCAGAAAGATTTCAGCCGCATTAGACACGGAGGACCTTCACGGCAGTGGCACATCATGGAGGTCACAAACAAGGAGAGAGCTTCTGCCAAATTTCACACCCTTTGAAACATCATCCGCTATTATGACAAAACAAAACTCAAAAAAGGCATCAGATTTCAATTTATCCCATTGCCCATGGCACTGTTTGTTTTCCCTAGACAAGATGAGGTCCAAATGCTATGGACTGCAAGCTTCTCTAACATACAGAAATACATACATACATAGACATATAAATATCCACAGACCCAAGCCAAACAAATAAGCATCCAGTCTTCTACCTCCTCTAAGCCACCTGTTTTCCAGCAATTGCTTTGCACCATAATCTTGCAAGCTACATTGACCTTTAAGCCCCTTAATGGTGAAAATCTTTGCAAGCTTTGATAACACATTTTTGCTTTTAAGCAGATGCTAAAAAAAGCCATCTTCCAATTTGCACCATTCCATTGTTGTTTTTTTGTTGGGTGTTTTTTGTTTGTTTGTTTGTTTTTTTTCAAAAGAACAGTTTTAAAATACATACCACCGCACTTCACAGTTCCTTAGCGAGAAGTTTCTCCCTTTCAAAAGCCTCTAAATCAATAATACTTTCCATGTAATGTGGAACTCCTGCTCTCTGCTGGACACAACTTCACAGACTTCAAAGGATACCATCAACTAACACAGCATGAACCCAGCCCTGACTTTTCAATCAAAGCTGCAAAATTAAGACCTTCAGCCAAAATCTGAAGGTAAAGGTTCAGGCCCAGATGCAGTTTTCAACTTAAATGACAACTGAGAGCCACAGTCAGGCAGGTGCCAAATGAAAAATTTATTTTACTCCTTGTTTCATGATTCTCCCTTCAACACAGACAAATAGCTACAGCTCATTCAAGACTTCATGGGTTATTTCTGCACACAGCAGCATATTTGCAAGTTCCATGACTAATTCTTCAAAACACTTTCAATAAACACAACTACCTTCTTTGAGTAAAATTGATTTGCTTTGCACTTCATAGTAGATGGAAAACAACAACTGACTTAAACAAGATCCTACTTCAAGCAAACTGATATTCAGATATTACGAACACGTGGGACCCTGGTGAATAGACACTGGAATCACACAAACGCAAAATCAGAGGCCTGCATTACTTATTTATGGAAATAGGAGATTTGATTGAACTACGATAGAAAGAGATACACAGTATTACCATGTTAATGATGCTCACAAGATAAATGGGAATTGAAGGGAAGTAACCACCCTACAGTGGTGTCCCTGATGTGTTCCTATCAAGGATCTTTAATGTGGTCATACAAGAGCACACATCGACCTAGTCAAATGGATAAGCACAATTTCACTTTTGTTATGCTTATTCCTAGCTTCTGCACTCTCCTTCATTCCTTTTGACCATCCTTTCTTAGAACTTAGTATCCGTACTACATAGTGTTCCCACACAACTTCAGCTACCATTCCAAGAAAAGAAGTCAACATATACGAGATGTGATTATGGATGGAGGAGAATCTAGTAAAGTCTCTAAATGACTTGCTTCAAATAAAGCCTCACAAAAATCTACCAGAACCCATGCACACCAAATGTTCTGGCTTATGATGGCGCTTTGAGGAAAGGACTGACTTTTTTTTTTTTTTAAATAAAAAAACGCAGGGGAGTCTGGTCAGTGACTCAGGCTCTTTCGCTAACTACAAATTAACAAGCCACTTTTATATCTCCAAATCAGAAAAACAACTGAAAGTCTGAATTACTCAATCCCACTAACAGCACTCTGAACAATCAGTTACTGCTCATGTTCTTTGCACATCGTACTTTTGTAATCACTACCTCCCCTTCTGGCAATTTTGTACAAGTTTTATTTTCTGAAGTGGGGTATTGCCAGGGAGTTACTCTGTAAATATTATTTCTGGAAATGATAGATCACTTGTGCACATGGTGATTAAAAAATTCATAATTAACACCTCGTTACCTCCCCAGGTGTATATTGGCATGTTCACCTATAACCAGAGCCAAAAAAATTTAGCTGCTAAGTCATTCAGCTTAGCACTGTTCTTTCAGTGAATGTCCTGCTAAATAAATACATTTAAGTAGTGGTAGCTATGAGTTTCCTAAAGAAGCCACAGTTGAAAATGAAAACATATACCACATAAAACCAGCTATGGTGTATCAAAGGCTTATTCATTTTACCTGAATACATAGTTGATGTACTGTTGGTCCAGATCACTGGGAGAGGAGGGAAAAAAAAAAAA
>NW_009209340.1:0-19614 GCF_000690835.1 Fulmarus glacialis
CAATCTTAATGATTCTATGATTCTATGAGAGTGTGTTAGACTTTATTACTGACATTCTGTGCTGGGCTTACCCTGAGTGGCGTAAGGGTAACTAATGGTTCCAATCAAGGTACAAAGGAAGGTGAGCTGAGCATGCCAGAACCACTTGCTACTAGGACTGCACATACAATAAAACACTTTTCTCAGAAAACTAATGTGTCAGAAAAATCTAGCCGATGGTCAGCACAAGAAAGGTTTTTTCAAAAATCAAAACTACAGAAGAACTTTTGGGTGTCCTTGGCCTTTTCATTATTTTTCCACTTTGTCCTTTTCTTTCTCCAGTCCTTTCTCTTTTATATCCTTTAATTGCTCTTTAGTCTCTTGCTCCTTCCTAGACTTCTGTCTAATATGTATTGTCCTCTCGCCTGAATTCCTAGCTAGATCTTTTCTTTTTGATTGTTCTTTCCATGCCCTCTGCAGTGAAAGTTTGTTTCCTGTAAAAAATGAACAATTCTGGTTATTTATGAATCCTGGAGTTTCAAAATTTCTTGAAATGTTGGCTGGGCTGTACCTGAAGCAATATTCATTAGCAGGATATTGTTCTGAAGACTGAGAACTAGATATTCTTCTAGTATTAAATTTTTTTTTTTGTGGCTATTCAGAGTCATTTTTGAGAAAAGGCAGAAAGGGTTAGATTACATGGTCAAAACTGTTAAATTACATGAACTGGATGCTCCACCTCATCACAGCTGACCATAAAGTGGTGTCCTCAGCAAAAACTTCAGGTCAGGAATTCACTAAAATTAGCCACCGACGTTGCTTTTGAATGTTTTCCAATTATCTGTGATAGTTTTGGACCACCTCTCTTAAGAAATTCAGTGGCCTGATGGGCTGAAGCTACCTATGCAAAAGCTTTCCAAGTCAGTCTTCAACATCACTGAGTGCAATTAAACAGCAGTTTTCAAAAGTGTATTTGTTTCGGGGTTTTAGGTTAAACTTTAGTGGTGGGGTTTAGGTATGTTAATGAATGTATAAGAGAAGAAGCCCAAGGCCAGGCTGGATTGGGGATATTTTATCTTTATCAGAATCAGGTGATAGAATTATAATCCTGTTCAATGAGAGCCAAAAAACACAGCTATGAGCCACTTCTGCCTCTCTTAGTTGGCAACTTTAATCCGTCTTTTATCATCTACCTAAATCAGCTCCTAGAGAGCAGCATCTCACATACGTTCCCATCAATATAGACACAAAAACTTGAAAATTATGGGTACCTAAAAGTCCTTAAATAAATGGAGACCCATTAAAGGTGCTGAGCAAGACTAATGTACTTGATTGCATCAAGAGTGGTGGATATTAATCTTCAATTCTTGGATATTTAGTTCTTTCCACTAACTACTTACAGCCTGTTCTGAACACTATGTTGGGTATTCTTTCTGCATTTGAAAAAGCTCCTTTAGCACTGTTATAGCAAGCTTCTGCCACTGTCCACTTCTCATGATTTTTAGCAAACTCCATGCTGGCTGCTGTTGCTTGTGCAGTTTTACTAAACCCAAAGATTAGGAGTTTTGTGCATCTCTGTGTTTATGATGCCATTCATTAGCACAGAACAGAGACTCCCCGGAAATGGAAATCAAACACAGACCCTCCCTTTTTCAGTGTGCTTCATGCTGACTCTTCTATATATGCTGATATCCATGACTTACCTTAATAGCAGGAGTAGGAAACCATTCTCTATCTGTATTCGATACAAACTATTGCAAAGATCACATAGTAGAAGAGATTATATATAGTCCAGGTCAATGTTGGTTTTATATTCACTTTGTGTGTGCCATTTCCACCATGGAAGTAATGTGTACTTTTTTGACTCGACTGTGTCTTGCAAAGGCTGAGAGTTAAGACACCCTAACCTCTGAGATAGTGCGCTGAAAGTCCTTCCAATCTGAGAACATGCTTTAAGCTAAAAGTACAAAATAAATGTACAAGTCAGGCAGATTCGTTAGAAAGCAAAAATAGTATGGCTGTAACTTTAGCAGCCTGGTACAAGATAAATGTTCCCAATGATGTGATGCATTTCCAGCTAGCAGCTGTGCATCCCTTCCCTCTACAGCATAGATGCTTGCTGGTGCAGGCAAGAAAGGAGGCCTTTGACACCCAGGGAAAAAGTTGCATTTTGCCGGTAGGACACAACCTGTTTATATACATCCTACAGGAAAGGAAGAGTTTGCAGGCAAGGGAAACCACTGTACAACTAACCAGGTTTTGCCTATGAGAGTGCCCACGTCCATTTCATTCATCTACTTGCAGAAAGCCAACAAACGCCAACATCTCAAGGAAAGAATGAACGGGTGTTTTTGCAGAAGGGTTAGGAAGGATGACCAAGCAGTCCGTAGGAGTGAAATATTTGCTGGCCACTTGCACACATTCAGGACCACTCCCCAGAGGCAAGCACGTCTTCAGCTTTTATCATGGGCTTCAGGGGAAACTCATCTGATTTTGTCAATCACAGCTCCATAATGTACAAGGGAGAGGGTGAATGTGCCAAATATTCTGGCCACATTCATACTGATCTTGCTAGCTGCTGGTTAATATATAACGATATTAAGATGTCCTGTATTTCTGTGTATGTGTATTGAGCAAGCGTGCACTGTGGTGATAACAAGTGCTGACAAAATATTCTTACTCCAGTCCAATCCATCAGACTTCCCTCTGTATCTGGTTCTCTGTGTGGCTACTTTTTAGTAGAAGTGCTCTGGGGAGTCAGAACTTTCTTTACTTTTGGCAAATAATTTTATAATAATATTTCAGTAATTAGGCACAGAATTCAGTTAATAGCTGTAGCAGGCATTTTAATTTATTCAATCTGTTCTTAAATGTCAGCAGTGACTGCACATTTGAAGTTCTGTTGGGCAACTGATTCCATAACCCCCAGCCATAATTAACCTGCAATCAGGATAAGACAAGTCAAGTAACCTACCAAGGTGGATCTAAATATGTGATTAGAAACATAAAGCAAAAAACTAATGGTGGCTAGCAATGGCCACTCAAGACTTCAACACTAAAAAAAACCCTTCAAAACTAGTAAGAACCAACTATTTCCACTACGGCTTTGCTCTTTGATATTTAGCTTTTACGAAGCAGAATATATTGGAAGGGACACTTGGGCTCACCATGAGCTTAGAAGCAGGAGCCAGACCTCGGAATTTTGCTAGCGGGATTTTGAAACCAAAAGCAGCAACAGGCAGTTGAGTTTCAACTCCTTTGCCCTCAATGGGCAAAAACGTTCCTTCCTTGTTTACTTTTTCCATCCAGAAAAAAAAAACACACAACAAAAAACAAACAGAAAAAAACCAACCCCAAAACCAGCCACAATGTTCTGGAGGTGATCTTCAGTTGCTATTTGCAATATAGGAGGAGGCTGGAGGGAGGGAGAAGAGAAGCAGTAATTTTCACGTGTCTTTTTATGGGTTATCATCCATGTTATCCCCACCGTTAGTGCAATAATGCCTATTTCACCTTCGTGCCATGCAAGATCTCTGGAGTCCTTTGAAACACTGTGGGCACTCCACTATTGGTTGTATCTAGCCAGATTTAAACACTGGAACTTCTTTTTCTTCCAAGGGGAGAACAATAAAATGACTTGTTGAATCCTGACTCAAAGGGGACAGCCACTTTCTGAATCAGTGCTACCATCTTTTGGCAATACCTGCGTCTTTCTGGCAAGTCTGGCACCTATAACCATTTGAGTGCCTCAACACAGAGCCACACATCAAACATTTCTGATCAGGGAGGATCAGATTGCTAAAGAACAATGAATCCAAAAAGGCAAGAAGCAGCAAAAAACCCACCACAGTTTGTGATAAACACACATTAAAATAAAATGTTTCTGTGCACTTGGGAATAGTGTATCTGAACAATTTCAAATTCAGAAAGCAGAAAATGGGAACAAGAAATTTTCCAAGATGACATAAGAATCTGGCAAGTTTACCTGCGCTCTGCTCCCTCCAGAGATTAACACGTGGAATTTTCCATATAAAGGGGGGTAGGAAATCTCCTTTATTTTGCCTCTTTTGGTTCTCTCCCTTATATCCAGTTGTTGTAAGGAAACGTCACCCTTTCAAGCGCTATGAAATACCTGATATTGTTCTTCCAGTTGGGAATGGATGGCATTTTCATAGAATTTCAGCTGTCACAATACCTGATTACTACAACACATAACTGTTGAAGGGAGCCAGCTGGAAAGTGTAGAAGTTTCCAGCTGAAATATTGAACAAAAAAACTCACCAAAACTGGCTTAGATTGGTGTCCATTTTTATTATAACAACCTATGTTTGTTTCATTTTATGTATCCAATTTCAAGTTTCCAACTGGAAAACTTCAAAAGAAAATTTTTTTTTTGTGGAGATTTTTATTTATCAGTAATGCCTAATTTCACTGATTAAAAAAAGGGATACAAATTTAGCAAGTGATTACAACATTAATTGTCACCAAGTGCCGAGCCCTGTGATAAAGATACGTAGGATCCTAAATTCTGTTTAGGCATCTCACTACCAATGAAATCTACAGGTATGAAGCCCTTCTTGGGGTTTATTGCTCATGCCCTTCAGGAGAGCTGAGTGGAACAGGTTAGATGCCATGATGTTCCTGTGACTGCAATACAACCATGCCAGTGCACAAATGCCAAGATGTTTTTTACCTTTTTAAAGATTAGGGACTTGTGATTCCTGTGGCTTGGTGAGTCAGAGACTAGAATGGAAGATCAAATTCAAATTTTATACCTAAAGGTTTAGCTAAACAGTGATTTAGATTAAAAGGCTCTTATACAACCACAAATTAGTGAACCACCTGCAGGAAATCCTCAGGTGACATTTTATTTTATGCTGGAGTTCAGACTGGAAAGTCACAAAGTTCCCTTCTGGCCTCCCTATACACAGTAATCTCTGAAGCCAGGGCTGGCCCTATTCACTAAGCTTTGCTCATTATTTCCTGTTGAATCAGGCTTCCAAATTTGGCTGGCAAACCACTCCTGCTAAATCTTCTCCCTACGCCTGCAACAGAGAGCCCAGATGTAGAAATGAATGTTTTCACTTAGGCAGGTTTCTTTCAAGGAGGATTAATTTACAAGAACTGACTGTGAAAAAGACAGTTGCTGACCTAGCTTATCATAACAGTGTGTCACAAGTCTCTATACTGTCAGGGCAGGGATTACCAATTTAAACTGGGATTTTTTTTGAGGTTGGCCCTGGAATGATTACCTGCCTTGCAAGGTTCTAGTTTTGATAATTGGCTTGTGATCATCACTGGCGCAAGTTTCTCAGGGAATTGAAATTTCAGCAACACTGCATGGAGAACTCATACAAACATTTGATAGGCTAGAGAGGCATGTGGTAACAAGAAGCCAAAGGATGCAAGACAATCTGGAAATGCAACACGATTTGGAAATGGAGGAGCAGCAAGAAAAAGAATGAAAGAGTCCATTTATCTAATCATGATGTGCACCATCACACCCACTTGTTTTCTCTCTGCTTTCTTCCAGCCTTTCACTCTCTTCTTATAAACAAGAGAACACCACCACTATCACCTTCTCTAACACACTTCTTCATAGTCCTAAATATTTTAACATACACATAAATGCAGAGGGAATCTTTGTTGTTTCCATTTTGTAGGCAGAATCCACATGCTCTGTTTCCATATCTGCTGCTTTGAACTTTTTTCTGCATGATCTGCTTCTCTCTGATACGAAGGTTTCTTGCACAACCATGTCTTCTTTAGAAATATACCCCTATTTGTAAGCATTTTTTCTCATCCTTTTTCTGTAATTACCCCTCTCATAGTCAAGCCCTGCAGGATGTTTCTTCTGTCTAGGCTTAGTATTTATTCATCCCTTGTCAGAGGTAGAAATTACTTCATCATCCCTGAATGCAGGACACCAGGCACATGTAGACATGAGAGCTATGCTGTTTCTTATGGGAAAGTATTCCCAGATTGCTGACTTAGTCTCATGGTCCTCTCTAACAGAGATTAATGCGGTCAATATGCTAAAATCATAGTGATTTTTCAATAGTTCTCATCTAATTTGAATTCTCCTGAAAGACACACTCCTAACCTAAAGTAACAAAAGACAGTCCCAAAGATGAGAGACAGGAGAATTTCCCTCAGACCCCATCCCATCATTCAGAAGGAGCTTTCCTGCTCCTGCAGGTGTTTCATGCTTCAATATAAAATAACACTTTTTAAATTAAGAACCTTCTCCCCATACTTTCACTTCCATGAACCTTGAATAAGATGCTTTCTATAAGAATCAGCCAAGCTTTACAAGCCCCGCTGTCAGGAGAGTAGTGCAAGATTGTGGGAGGATGGACTCAGATTTGCAGCTCATGTCACTCAAGCAAGTCCAGCAGAGATCAGCCTTTGCCTTTCCCTCTCTGCTGTCTGTAAATTTCCCAAGCCCAGTCATCAAGGCTGGTCTCATTTTCTTAACAATATGGAGCTGTTACAGCAGACAAAAAGCTCTTCCTCCATTGAGCTGCTTATATGTCTTTTACTTTATTTTAATAACAAGCCAAGAAGGGAAGGGAACTGAGAAAATGAGAATTCCTTTATGTTAAGACACTTGAATCTGAAGCCAAAAAATCTACAGAAGCCAACTACCTCTATTTTAAGGTGACAAAATACTCAGGACTGTAGATCACATGCTTCTCACTTCTCTGTGCCTGCTCTTAAACTCTGGAATATCAACAAGATTAGATAAAATTCATAAAAAAAAAAACACAACAAAAAACATTCAACACCACTTTGTATTCACAGCTTAACCACAAGTCAACCTTAAAACACTTCTGTTTTCTAGCCTGTACCAATCTCATAGAATAATAACTATCTCCAGAGGATTGGAACAATGGCTCCTTTTATTTTTAGCATGTTTTGGTACCACTTTTGTCTGAGGGGGAACTGCTGGGGAATTAATTTTTCAAAGATTCGTCCATAGCAGGGTTGTGGGGGGGAAGTGCAGCCTGAAAAAGAGTCTGATTCTGCTTCACTGTCTAGTTTATGGCTTCCGTACACTGCTGGAGGACTGCACAGATATGGAGGGTAAACAACACTCTTCCTAGAGTTCAGTTCACTGCTGGACATCTCAGCCATGAACGCTACATAAAAAGCAATGTTAAACGCAACTGGGCTGCACTATGCCCATCTACTCAATTACAGCAAAAATCAGAGGACACTCCACCCATACGCTGCCAGAGATATTAACCAGACATAACATGCTGAACTGCAAGTTTAAATCGGGATATCTGGGGAGAAGTCTGGACAGCTCTTCCATATTGGCTAAATAGTTCATTTCAAGAGCAGAAAGTTAGGTTTTTTCCCCCTGGGAAATTATGCTTTGTGATACTCTCCTATACAGAAGCTATACAGTAGCCTAACCCAATGCCGGTTATAGAGTGTCAGCCCCGTGGAGCAGAATTTCAGAAGAGTTCATCAAATGCTTCTGGCAACTACTTGCCAACTATGTTGCACATGGACAACCTCATTAAATTCAATCAAGCAGCCTTGCATGTGTGACCAGGGCAGAGACCTCTTCTATTGGGAATTGCACTATTGGGATTTGTACTGCATCTGCCTCCAGTCAAGCCCAGGATTTGGATTCAACATCTTTCATAAGCAGCATATGCACACACCACAAGATGCAAAAGACTGAGCCATGAGTTGTAGGGGGGTTTTTTGTGTGTTTTTTTGTTTTTTGTTTTTGTTTTTAAGAAAATTCACCTGATGGGTGCTACTTTTCCCAATGAAGTTACACCTTGCAGGTGTGCTGACTTTGGTAGGCCTAGAAAAGCAGAGTTGGATGGAAACCTAAACTGAGCAGCAAACCACGGCACCGTTATTCACCGTCTGACAGCAATGAATAGGCATAGCTGCCTCTGAAAGTGCTCACCTAGCCACATAAGCATTCTACAATTGCTTCTTAATGTAAAGGATAAAGCCTTTTACCTCCTTTTAGCCTTTTCCCATGGCCAACATTACTGTTCTGTAATAACTCATCTCTGAGTAACAAAGTAAACAACATTACAAAATAATTTCTGAAGCCAAATATCTGATAAAGATGATTAATGCCTCGTGAAATACCCAAGTCATATTTGCAATAATTGCAATATTTGAGATGGATAAGAGGAGAGAATTATAGGATTTGCTGTAAGGCTGAATTATCTACAGGAAGTTCATGTGAATGTCACGTTACCGTCTAACTCGCTGGTACCTGCCAGGCATACTCCTTAACAGCTGGTTTATTTGTTTTCTGGATTTTAGAAATAGAACATTTAGAGTTTTGAGATAGATTTTGTAAAGCTACCTTCAAAAATACCCTCATCTTGAGGGAAACTATATCAGTCCAGATATAGAAATATATATCTATATATATAGATATAGAAATCTCCCCCTTATGAAGAGAGTTTTGGAGTATTCTTGAACTGTTGCCCAAAACAAAATTTCACAATGTTTGTTCAAAACAATGTTTGCCAGCAAGTACAGCTTTCTTTCAAAGAAAAATGACGCGTTTCTTATTCTGGAATAAGTTACATGGGTATGTTCTATAGTTTCCCAACACAATAAAATCCTGAATGCTTGGCACATGTTTTGGGAGAAAGAAGACTGAAAGGTACCATCTTAGAGGGCTTCAATCATTTTCTATTATATAGTCCACAGACTACAAAGAGTATTACGGATAACTTCCTTTTTTTCCTATGATGGGATAAAGAAACTTTTCTCCCATTTATAATCATAGACTGTCTCGGTAGCTAGCTAATGCACAATACGATAACATTTGATGAAAGGAGAATAGGAAAGAAAAGTTATTATTGTTGGCAGTCACCTACTCCGGAGTTCTCATAAAATTATCTATTACATCATTTTGTTAATAATGACTGAATGCTTTGTAAGGATTGTTTAAGCTAAATTCACAACCAGAGTTGTTCTGACTGGACACAACTTAACTGTTTTGTTTTGCTTTCACGATGCCTTAAGGTTCTCTCTTATAATCAGTCACTTCTCTAGTGCTAATGAAAAGCCTTGCCGCAAATAATCCAACTTAATTATTATTCTATGACCACTCCTATACCCCCCAGCCCCAAATTGCACCAACACGAACACTGGTGGCAAACAAGCACAAACAGGGCATGAAAAAGGTCAAAGAAAATTTGTTTTCAACTTTGAATGAGTATCCCTGTAAAACTCTTCCCAGCACCTGCTGAGTCCTTATAGCCCCTAGAATTTTCTGTAGTCCTGCAAACCACTCATTTCACATGGAGAGGCAAAGAAGAAATATCTGGAAGAGGAAAGCTGGCACTGAGGAAGATCCTTCTCCAGCCATTCGCACCTATCATGCGAAACTCCAGGCTCCCTTGAGTAGTCACAGTGTAACGGGGGAGGGATGTGGGCAGACTTTTCCCTCCATTTCTAGCGCAAACAAGCAGAAACAGGGCAACGCCTTGCAGGTCTAACCGAGCACAGCTGGGTGGGTAGGGGATATGGCTGAGCCACCACATGTTATTTTGCACAAGTTAGTCCTTCATAGCAGGCTGCACAGTTGCCTTTCTCTTAAGATGTGCCGCAATATCCAGAGCCACTTGCAGCTATCACCAAAGAGCCTGGCGTTTTAGCATATTCAGACTTTTATCCACACTTTTTTTTACCCACCAGAAGACTCAGTAATTAACGGAGACACCCCCAATTGAGCCCCTTCTGGATGATCACAAAATCCTGGAGCAGGCAATGGAGCACGCCTTGCTCCAAAGGCTGAACACTGAGGGCAAAGCACAGTTGCCAGCGCTTCTCTCCCCAGCCACCACCATCCACACGCGCTGTGGCAGGAGACGCTGACAGAAGTGGCGTGGCCACCTTCTGCTCCTCTGGTGTTCCTCTCGTTGATTCTCCAGAATTCCCTTGAATAAAACCCCCTTTCTCCCTTGTTAGCAAAGAGGGAAGCTGGTCTGAAATCAGCTTAGTCATGATCGCCAGTGCAATCACGCCGTGCTTGTTGAACTGAAGGGAACCCTTTGTTACCCACACCCAATCTGATATTATAACACCCTGCTCTGTAACTACACGCATTTTTGGAAGTACTTGTCAAGAGTGACAATTTTGTAACAAACGCTGGGACAAAGGAACATTAGAAAACAAGCAAGCACAAAAACCTGCAGAAAATGAAAGACTTTTGAAACGACCATCTTTCTTTTATTTACAAGGAAAAAATAACCTCATGTTTGTCAGGAATAAATGGAAATCAGCCTCCAGCCTTCACAAATGAATAATCATGTGTAGAAAACATAGTGTTTTTGTTAAAAATAAAGATGTAATTTGCAATTAACTAAGGAACAAGAACTATTTCTTCTAGAGCCAATCTAATGAGGTTTTTAAAACTGGCATATTCTGATCTCATCTGTTTCTCTATGGGCAGAGAAGCCAATCGAGCTTTCCTGTTGCAGATCAAAGTGACGGCTACAAATGTTCGTAAAACAAAGTCTCCCCTAGTGTCAAGCAAAACAGGATAAAAAGCAAACAAGCAAGAAATTCAGCACAAGGATACAGGACAAAATGGAGAGTACTTCTGCCATCCCAAGAAAGCTGAACATCTACTAAATCTTAGATTTCAATAAATACAATATTATTATGATGGGAGACTGGTTATCATATATGTGTCAACTCTCTGGGGAATCCAACTTTTATTTTCCTTCCCGTTCAGGGACAGTTGTTCATATATTTATTTGCATTGCCATAACGCGGAGATACAGGCTGTGATCAGAGGTCCATTGTGTAAGGTGCTGTACACACAGTTTATCAAAACAGCCTCCACTTCAGAGAGCCTCCAGTCTAAACACGGAAATTCTAGAAGTCCCAAGGGGAAACAAATGCTTGTAACACTTCCAGGAGAGGACCAGAATGTCTTTGGAAAAGCATCTTTGGGTGGCATTTCAGACTAAACGGAAATCTTGATGTTCTCTCATTCAATTATATATTTCCTTGAGTTTGTGTCATTAGGAGTCTTCCCTGGATTTTCTCAGCAATTACATCAAAACAGTTTCAGATAATAAAATTTAACGGAGGCTCAAAGTTGTGCCCACAGCAAAACTTAACCAGAGTCACTTTCTATCATTGTTTAATTAATCCTCACAATTCCTCCTCAAACATCAGGTGCCAGAAATTCCTTGGTTACTTCGCATCTGCAAACATTACAAACTAACTCCCACCACTACTTGTTCCATATTTCTTGCAGACTAAGGGAACTTGGGAAAACAGAGAAACCTTGTCCACATGAATGACTGTCACGTGGGGGGGGGAGCAATAAAATATTCTGAAGGCAAGTCCACCAGAGGATTTTAAAAATTAAGGCCTGAAATATCTTGAGAAGGACACCTTGAATAACCTTTTCAAAGAAAATAATGCCCAGCTGTGTTTATGTAATAAAAATGAAAAAAAGAACAAAACCAGGTGTGTTCTCACACATATTATCATGCATCCGTTCAGAGACAAAATGGCTATGTATAAGGCACAATGAAATGTCACCCTCTAAACATAAATATGCACTGGAGAGAGGAGTGTGGATATTTTAAGCAGAAAAGAAATAAATGGTGGACAGGACAAGGAGTACAAGGAGATCTGCATTACTGGGAGTGCCTCTACTTGAGGACATATTCCTCCTTCTCTCTTCTAGAAAACATAAGGAGCAAGAGGGGAACAAAAAACCTCAAGGGTAACGCCAAGATGATGCCTACCTTCATGTTCATACAGAATCAACAGCGTCTTGAAGCCCCTTGTCTTTGAACCTCTTCTCTCTTTACTCGCTAGAGGCACGATCCCTTTGGTCTCTGCATGGACTTCAGGACTCTCCAGGAGTCTGTAAAAAAAGAGAGGTTGATAGACTGAAAATATGCTTACTCTTGGGCTGTGTGGTTGGTGGAGTTTCATCACTTAAACGTGATTTCTCCTAAAGTTACTGTAGATGTGCATTACGTTTCTGCCCTACATGCTGGCAAGAAGTGAAGATCTTTTGAGGAGTATTACTTTTGCTGGATGTGCTGGAGGACAAGGTGGGAAAGAGGAGAGAGTGAAAGAGAAGCACTTTTGTCACTGGTTATTCAGACCAAGCATTGTGAACATAAGTAATACACATTCATATTTTTATAGAAATACTGCTGCTAGGTAAGTGGACAAAACTCTGACATGGGAATTCATTGAATTGTTGGAATTTAAGGGAGAACAAATTGTTAAAGAATTCACAGGCAGTACTTAACTGATAGAAGATGTAAAGTAAATGCTAGCCATTTTACCACTTACGTAGTTGTTAGGTTCTGATCTTATATTTTAACATTTGAACACAGTAAAATTCTTTCACTGAAGCCAGATTGCAAGTGTAAATGCTGTTTTTCTTTTAAATGAAAAATGGCATAATTACTTTTGCATTGGTAGCTGTTAATAACATCACGAAGAATTTCTTTTTTGTACACCATTTTCTGAGTTGCAAAAAATGTTAATCCCTGCTAGAGCTGGACAAGCTAATTTTGTAAAAAGCAGAACATGCCTGAGTTATTAAAGGGATTTCTGTTCTGAAGCTTTCGAATCTCCTGTTCACCTTCCTGTCAATCACTGAAGTGAATCAACCTTTTTGTGGAAGAAACTTCATCTAATCTTGGTGAGAAAAACCCAGTATAAGAAAAGCTAGCTCAGCAGTATGGCAGCCTGACATGCTGTGTTGCAGATAGGAGATCCTAAATTCTTCACTTAACAAATGACCGTAAAAAATACATACAGGTGAAGAGCAAGGGCAGAAGACAGCCCAAAGGTATTTGAAGGAAACTACAAGTCAAGGACTGAATAGTAGAGAGGCTGACAATGCAACCTGGCCAACTTCATCACTGTCAGCTTCTGGTAGCCTTCCACGTCCGAGAAAGGAGACTGCAGAGTTATTGGACAAAATCTGCTAAAGCATTGTCATGTAGGTGTTTTTATAAATTTTGCCAACAACAGATTCCTAGACTGTAAGAGTTTTACCTAACATGGATGCAATATTCCTTCAAACCAGTTGCTGAGCCCTTGTATGACTGAAGTTATTCTTAAACCAGAGATTTGTGGAGGTTTTTCTGTTTTTGTGGGTTTTGGGGTTTTTTTGTTGTTGTTGTTGTTGTTTTAAACTTGAATTCTGAATAGCAAATTGAGTCTAAAATACCATGCTGAGTGCTTAAGCCATTTCCATTCAAGTGAAGCTACATGTTGGTCTACAGATTTGATCTGGAGCAACAAATTACTGACATTTTAAAAATCACTGGAAAAACAACTGACGTTTTAACTGACACTTTAAGAAAGCACTGAAGAGATGAAAACCTGGAACTTCCTAGTTGCAGTCTTTGTTACTTCACCACTCTCCATCTGACCATGTTATTTCTCACTGTAGCATTAACTGGATCTAGTGTAAAATCTATACAGTAGAGAGAGAGGTTCCTATGCTTTGGATCAGGTATTTTAATCTAGGATATTTTTTCTCTCTAGTGAAGTTTTAAGGCTTTGAGGAACATTCAGCCTTTGTTATGACTCACACAGAAGAAAACTTCAACTCTAAATTCACTAAATTAAACCTGTTATTGCCAAGGACCAGAATGAAGAGAGATATTTATTCAATATGCTTTCCACTAGCACCTAGGACTAAGGTCATGGTTTATGGTTGTTTCTTATGTAATGAACATCAAATGAAAGATGCAAAAGGATTCCATTTTACGACAGAGTTAAAATGAACTATTTAATATACTAAAAGCTAGTGTATACTGTATTGCAAGTCCACAATGTTCCACAATGTCAATTGCTGCCTATGCCATTAAAGAAATTAAACGGATTGAGTTTCAAAAATAACCTGTGAACTATAGAGAAACGATTTCTGCAGCCCCTCAAGATGAACTGCCTATTTCAGCTGCATGGCAGACAAGGTTAGCGTGAAAGTCTCCCTTGGTTGCATGCTGGATGGGAACATGCACCTCGAGCCTTCCAGCCTAAGTATGAGGTTCTCATGAGCTTAAGCCACCAAGTGAAGCTCTGCACTTCCTCCAGCTTCACACAAAGACCACATAATACTACAATTTTACATTCTCCGAGTACCCATAAATCCTGTTGGCTGCAAAACTGGCCTAAGTTTATGCAAAAGATGCATGAATATAGCAGACAAGTTAAGACTGCTCACAGCTTTTAGTCTGCATGGAAATAAACTATTATCTGCCCAGGTACAGATGATGGCAAAAATTTCCCACCTGCATATTTCCTGCATATTTTCTTCTTGTTCTGGTATTTCTTAGCCTATTATGTGGTAATCAATTACCGCCACCAGGGAGATAAAACAGCTCAGACAGCTCTTTCCTGGCAAGTACAGGAGAACTGCAGGGATAATTAATTAATGTTATAATATGCAAATAAAAGATATTGCTTTACAGCTGGGATTTTTCACAGCATTGTATAATTATGCACAGACTTCATCTCTGGTTCAGGAAGTCTCACAACCAGAAATCACAAGAGGCTGAAAGAGCATCACTGCTTCCTTGCCCTATCCATACAACTTTCCCTAACTATACCCACACTTAATCCCTTTAGAGACAGGATTCAAGGCTAGAAGAACCCTCAGTCTGTCTTGATACAGCCATTCTTTTGTATAAGCAAGCACAACTTCAGAAGGACATTTTTACACTATTTACTTTCTTTTCTCCAAATGTAAGTCCTGTTAGATTGATCTTCCATTAGGTGTACAACATGAAAGTGGAATCAGGGCTAGAGGAAAGGTATCTGAACAGTAGAGACAGGATTCAAGGCTAGAAGAACCCTCAGTCTGTCTTGATACAGCCATTCTTTTGTATAAGCAAGCACAACTTCAGAAGGACATTTTTACACTATTTACTTTCTTTTCTCCAAATGTAAGTCCTGTTAGATTGATCTTCCATTAGGTGTACAACATGAAAGTGGAATCAGGGCTAGAGGAAAGGTATCTGAACAGGGAGCTCAATCCCACCAAATCATAGACAGCCAAGATCTTCATTCTAGTAACGGCTGAATTCAGCTCCAGGAAAAACGACAGGATGGATATTGTGACAAAAAACACCCCTAAGATCCCATTATGAGGTCGAAAATGAAGGAACCCAAAATAGCGTAGGTGGGAAGGAAAACTAGGCACTGTCCTAGTCTTGAGATTTTTTTTTAATGTTTGATTACCTCCTCCACATAAAAGTTTCAGGCATTTTAGAATAACAACCCAACAAGAAATAAAGATGCTTGCTCTTCAGTGTTTTCAACTTCTGGGCAAACTGGTGTCTGACAGGAGTCAGGTCTTTAAAGAAATATCCAGTTCCTCCAGTGGGTCACCTTTTCTTCTCCATCAGCTGCCACTGTCACTCCACCTACTGGCTTGGAGTCTGTATTTTTCTGCAAGTACCAGTTCCTGCAATCTCCACCATTTCACATCAACAAGTCTTTGCCTAACATCTAGTTTTAAAAAAAAAAAAAAAAAAAAAAAAAAGCTGGAGGACTGGGAAAATATTCCTCCAGTTTTAAGAGAAAGAATGGTATCTTTCTAACATTTTTTGCTTTGATAAAAATTTTTAATCACCTCTCTTTCAAAAAAAAAAAAAAAAAGGCTAGATAAAGAACAGAAGCCTGGAAAACAGAACTACAGACTTGTATCTCACAGCCAGTTACCACTGGTGCTTATCCAGGCTTTGAAGGATGGTTTTCCCATGGCCCCATCTCTTATAAAGTCTCTCTTCCATGTTTATTACAGGTGCCTAATAAAAGAAGAGTTTGTGATGGTACTTTTCCCTGTGACAAACTTATTTGCTCCTCTGCACATTTATTTCAGAGAAGTTGTAGGAACTGATTATCTTTGAAAATTCTACTCCTCCACCAAATTTAGCTAAAACAAAATAACGAGTTCAAAAGTTCCCAGGAGGGTTGTTCAGGTGGACAGGCACACACAAGTCTACAAACACACAGGCAGTAGTTTTGGTTCATTTCTCTAGGAAATCCAGAAAGGGAAGAAATCCATGCTCAAAGATAGGCTGAGAGTCCTCTGCTAAATTGAGCTGAGAGCACTAAATGGTCAAGCCATTAGAGAAGAGGTGGCACAAGGTTTACGTAACCCAGCTGCATAATGGCATTTGACCTACTGCTTAGCTGAGCACCAGCTCTACTGCCAGCAGGAGAAACAACTAGGAAACAAGCAGGTGGGAGGAGACAGGGAACAAAAGGAAAGAAAAGGGGAGGAAAAAAAAAAAAAAGGCTTTGCTAGCTGATCTGGTTGATTGATGTGATTAATTGCCACCCACACAGGTAGGTGTTGCTACTGTTTATTTAGCACTCTGCCAGCAACAAATGGTTGGGATTCCTTCTGGTTGCTCCATAGACTTTGTCTACCTGGAAGTCAAAACCAGTTGTATCTTATGCATCACCACTGACTAAACAAAACATCAGGAGTGTAAGATAAACAATCCTAAAGAGCTGGATGGCAGGGACACTGCATACTCTCCCCATCTGCTGCGGAGCCATGAGCGGAGGGATCCAGCCAGCTCTCCTTACAAAGCTCCTTCTCTTCTGCTATACCTCCTTCTTCAGAAAGATGCTAATAGAGCACTAAGAGACTCATAGCTATGTATACTCTTGGAACCTTGTGGGCTTGAAGATTTAAAAGCATCTGCTTCGTGTGCTGTTAAGGTTGGCAAAGGCAAAGTGAGGGGGGAGGGCAAAGGGGAAAAAATTACGTATCAGGACTGTTCTACTGGGGAAGGAAACTTAAATTCAAGAACGTATAGATCGTGCAAAAGATGCTTGGAGCAGGAACTGCTTTGATTTTGCTTTTTGGTTCTGTACTTACACATCCTGCCTGGACTGAGTTTAATAGGAGCTGCTGCATTTACAAAAAATATTCTAACTTCGAATAAACATACGCATTTTCATCCCACAAATAGAGATTTCGAAAAAGTCTTTTCCAACTTTAGTCATGTGAGAGAAGTATATTTTGAATACATCTGTGTGAGTGTGCAAAGGTTGAATGACTGTTCTCTTTTACCCACTGGCATAAGTTACCACTCCTCTGTCAATTAGAGCAGTTAGCATTTCAAGTATGGGTAATCTTTCTAGCAATCTGATTTATTCTCACCATTTTCCACATATTAAACATAGTAACAGTATGCACCAAGGAAACAATAATAGCTAAAGACATGTCAAACATTTTTTTAAAGTTTCATTTTCAGTCTAGCTAGCAACATTTTTTCATCATGTCAGGACTTCCCAACTTCTCACCAAGTCTGTGAACACATATCTCCTTTAGTAACACGCGCAGCTCCATGTCTGTTCTCAAGAAGCAACATGCACATAGACACTCGGCTAGTGCGAAAGCAAAATCTAGACCATAGGAAAACATACTTTCAGTCAATAGTCAATGCCTTAGAAGAGAGGAGACGTGGGAGAAAAAAAAGTAAGTTGATCAGCAGATCTGTTAAAAAAGAAAAGCCACGGATGGAGCTTGGAGTACTTTGTGTCATGCTGCTTCAATGCCTTATCTTGGCCAGGGAACATACTGAGTGTGGCTTTCCCAGCTGAAAATAGGTGTCTATTGTTTTCACTTTTGGTAAGAAGCCAATTAGTTGTCAAACGGGGTCATCACAAAATTGTTAGTGTGCATGGCAAAGCAAAAAATACTTTACTTATGTGTTCACTTTGTCAGAACAAATTACAATGCAAGAATTTCCAGTGAGGATGGGGCGAGGAGTATATCCTTGTTCACAGGGCAAACAAGATGCAAACCTTCCTGTTAAGCTAGGCTTGAGTTGATGAGGAAAATGGGTGAAGACTGGTCTGTAACACCCAGAATAGGCGTTACACAGAATGTTTTAAATACTACAGGACAACTCCTCTTACATAATTACACCACCCCTTGATCAGATGTGTAGCACCTGGGATCCAATATATAGAGTCAAACTCTGAGCTTTTTCTTTTTGTTCTCAGTGATATTTGCAGAGGACATGAAGAAAACTGCATTGTCACAGACGCATGAAGCCAAAGTTGCACAGTACCAGAAAGGATAAATCTGCACTAGCACTGACCAGCAACAACAGGTTTGAGATTTATCACATGCCTGTTTCCACCTATTAGCATTGCAGCATTCTTTCAGTATGTAATTAGCACTGCTTACCTGTCTTAGCCAGTATCTCTCTGCCTAATATGTGGCATTAAAACTAATCATCCAGGCATCGCAAATGCCACATTTCCAGTTCAAGGATATACACTGCCCAACCACTGCATCCTTCATACCAGCCAAAATGACCATCAGCAGAACAGTTTTCAGTAAGAACACTCACAGCACCTCCAAGCCTAATGAGCAGCTGTTTGGGCAGGGGTTTCCAGGCAGCCCTTGGAGTCTAGCTGAGCAAGCTCAGGTGTGGCTATGTCCAGCCTGCCAAGACCTATCATGCCTGGGGCCTCTGAGACTGGTCATTGCATGTGTGCAGTACAGTGAAGGATGATGAACAGCTGATGCATGGCTGACCTTTCTTAATATTGCTTAAATTCTTAAATCGCTTGCTTTGCCTGGCCACAGCAAAGCTAACCATTAGCACCAGAGACAATAGCTACTGAAGGCACTGGAGCTCTGGGCTACCCATGTAAATAGATCTCCAAAAGGCTAGCAAAGGCCAGTGAACATTGTGGTCTACCAGCTTGTCGTGATTTAAGCCCGGCAGCTCAGCCCCACACAGCTGCAGTGGAATGGGGGAGAGAATAGGAAGGGTAAAAGGGCAAGAACTCTTGGGTTGAGATAAAGAGAGTTTAATAGGTAAAGCAAAAGCTGCGTGCACAAGCAAAGCAAAATAAGGAAGTAATTCACTATTGCCCATCAGCCATCTCCAGAAAAGCAGGGCTCCATCACGCATAATGGTTACTTGGGAAGACAAATGCCATCATTCCAAACATCCCCCCCACCTTCCTCCTTTCCCGCAGCTTTTATTGTTGGGCACTCCCACATGGTATGGAATATCCCGTTGGTCAGTTGGGGTCAGCTGTCCCAGCTGTGTCCCCTCCCAGCTTCTTGTGCACCCCCAGCCTCCTCACTGGTGGGGAGGGGAGAGAAGCAGAAAAGGCCTTGACTCTGTGTAAGCACCGCTCAGCAGTAACTAAAACATCCCTGTGTTATCGAGACTGTTTTCATCAAAAATCCAAAACAGAACACCATGCAAGCTACTATGAGGAAAATTAACTCTATCCCAGCCAAAACCAGTACATAGCTGAAGAACAGAGTTCAGGAAGGCCACGTAATTTGCCCATGGTGAATAAATAAACCCATGGCTACATCAGACCTAAGTCTGATTCTTCCACTCCAGGGTCGTATATATCACACCATGGATAAATACCTCCTACATCTATAGCATCAACTTTTGTTCCTAGCCAGACTTTCATTTCCTAAGACCACCATGTCTGTACAAGGCTACACCTGCCCTACTAAACCCCTGGTAGGCCCAAACTCTTCCCCTGTTCACTGAGCTGGTGTGCCTGCTGCTCAGGCAGCATGCCCTGGGTGAGACAAACCTGCTTTAGATTTTGTAGTCAGCCACAACCCCTGGGCAC